>NW_024868391.1:0-116549 GCF_013358625.1 Macadamia integrifolia | reverse complement strand
TAAGAGTGACTAGTCCTTGGCAATATGGGCTCTAAAACACATTCATTGATTGTTGGTTGACATGTTGTCATTGGGTTGGTCATTCAAAGGGAGTGTTAGTATGTACAACTAATAAGCAAGGCCTCACTCAAGTCATAAATGCTAGTGTACATGAGAGTGGGTGTCCTTGGCAATATGGGCTCTCCACCCATTCATTGGTTGTTGGTTGACATGTTGCCATTGGGTTGGTCATTCAAGATTCTAAGGGATTTTAACAAAAACAAAATAGGATACTAAGGGAGTGTTACTATGTACAACTAATAAGCAAATCTTCACTCAAGTCATAAATGGTAGTATACATGAAAGTGACTAGTCATTGGCAATATGGGCTCTAAAACACATTCATTGATTGTTGGTTGATATGTTGTCATTGGGTTGGTCATTCTTTATTTATGCAAGGAGTGTTAGTATGTACAACTAATAAGCAAGGCCTCATTCAAGTCATAAATGCTAGTGTACATGAGAGTGGGTGTCCTTGGCAATATGGGCTCTCCACTCATTCATTGATTGTTGGTTGACATGTTGCCATTGGGTTGGTCATTCAAGATTCTAAGGGGGTTTTACCTAAAAAAAAAGAGGATTCTAAGGGAGTGTTAGTATGTACAACTAATAAAAAAATCCTCACCTAAGTCATAGAAGCTAGTATACATGAGAGTGACTAGTCCTTGGAAATATGGGCTCTCCACCCACTCTATTGTTGGTGACAAGTTTTTGCATCATGTACAACTACTTGAGTATTGCAAAGGCTAGTCTATTAACTTCCCATGGTAGGATAGGTAACCAAGGAGGGAAAAAGGGAGAGAAATGGTGTGTGTGTGTGTGTGTGTGTGAGAGAGAGAGAGAGAGAGAGAGAGAAAGCGTAGTTTATTGTACAACCCATGTTCCAAGGCTATCCCATAGGGTGGTTATAGGTTACTGGACAAAATTCCAAGGCTAACCATGTTTAAATGGTTATTTGTACAATTAGGGGCATGAAAGGGAAATGAGAATTGGGTTGGACTCCAAATTGACACTGTTAAAAGTAGGATCCTCGCATCCCTTAGTAGTGTTTGAGTAGATGCCTTTCTAGTAGAAATGCCATTATTCTGGGTAGTCATGTTTGGTAGTACATGGGATGCAGCACCAGTATGGATGCCAAACACATGGGGAATATGTGGGAACAAGTGAAATGCATTGAAGAAGATCAATAAACATTTAGAAATGGTGTTTAGCCATAGATTTGATGTTCTGGTGTGTTCATCTTACTGCTTTCAGATATTTTCTAGATAAGGTCTTGTGTTCAAATCCTACAAGTGAGAAGGCTTTAGAATTAATTTCCACAAGCCGATGATAGTTTATTAGGTAGTCTACTTGCATTTATCACTTGTGAGTACTTAATATGATCATATGATTTTCCACCGTATCATCTGCAGTTCAGTTTTTACTCTCTGAATTTTTCTCGACTGTAACTCAACTCCACTCAACTAGGCTTTATCCCACTAACCATATGATCCCAGCTACACAAGTCCTATTTTACCTTTCAACTCTATTTAGGGGCATACTTGTGAAAAAATAATAATAATAGGCAAGTGATGATCCTGATCACATTATCACACCAATTTTCGTCATTGACCTTGTCTGAGCTGTGCTGCATCAAATGGTGTGCTATTATCTATTTTGATGAGGATGTGAAATATTCAGTCCCCCAATCTACTTCATTGGTGCTTTGGCAAAGGGACCAAATTTTGCCACTGCCGAAACTTTGCTGCAACAAATTTAATGGAGTCAAGTGAATGGCTTTCATCCTTGTTAGTGTTGGAAACTTAATGTAACCCAGCATTTTATTCCATAGTTACTCCTTGAATTCACTTTTGAGTCACCGGGTCCTGGACACGATCGCATTAACCATGATTTTTTGCCATTCATAAATTGTTGATGCCAACACTCCTTACTCATTATTCATAATATATTCATGTGTCACTTGTAGCGCCAACAGTTTTCATTTCCTATCTCATAGCCAAATTTAAGGGAATTTCAGTAAAATGTCGCATAGGAACAGGATAATCATACATAGTTCAACTCCTAATGACAAACTCCTACACCTCTTTCAAGAAAGGGCAATGGAGAGATGATTTTGGTGAGGTGTGAGATTCAAATTCCTTCAAAACAGGACCCTTAAGAAGTCCGGCAAGCAATTCCGCGGCATCATAGATGAACTCCAGCTTCTCAATTCGCATGGATTCGTCAACCTAAAGCCACATACCACCCATGATACGCATAAATCAGATCTCCACCCTATGGCACAATTTAGCTAAAACAAACAATTTTAGTGAGGTTTTCAAAGGTAAAACAAAATAAGGAGAAGGGATGTACCTCAACGATGCTTACTCCATACAATTCAACTCTCTCCCCAGTTGGAGCATGGCCTTTGAGAGGACCCTCCATATAACCCCAATGTCTGAACTTATAGGCAACCACCGGAGGACCTGAAAACACCCGAAGGATTTCCAAGGCAAATCCATGAGGAAATGCTGTTCCGAATGCGTGATGGGATGACTCAGATGTCTCAGTAGATGGATCATAAGCACATAATCGGTCTGGTAAGGAGCTTTGCAAGAACGCGTTGTAGCCTCCAACCTTTGCAACCTCCTCAAGGGATATGGCTCTCCCTCCTGCAATTGGCCACCCATTAATTGTTTACAAATCCATCCATTAGTAAAAAGTTGTGTCAACAAATAATCTCCACCTAATTGAAACTTGAAACTAAAGTTAGAGTGGGTTGGTTAATTGTTGACACTTGCAATTTTTGGCAATCTAAAGTGGGCTGATTGATGTATGCTTTCTTCCTTTTCTGCATTTAATAAAACAATTGAAACAAACCATCTAGCTTGCTTCCATTTGACACACACACACACACACTTCTCATAAGTTGTTTTTACTACAACTCTGGCTTGCTCTTTTGAACTCAAGATTTGAACATGGAAGAGAGTGAAGAGGGGTGAGGGAATACAAGGTTTTGATATGATGACACTAAATTGATGATCAGAAATGGATTACCATTACCAGTAGCTAGACCCAGTTGCCAACCCAGACAAGAAATAAAAATTTGAATTTGGAAAGAAAACAGAGAAGAGCCCAACAGGTCTAGGTTTTCCTCTGTTCTATTTCTAATTTCATAAGCACCAACCCAGACAAGAAATAATGATTTGAATTTGGAAAGAAAACAGAGAAGGGCCCAACAGGTCTAGGTTTTCCCCTGTTCTGTTTCTATTTTCTCTGAGTAACAGATATTTAAAAGCTGCAAATAAATTAGTTTGCATTTCTAACATAGAAAGAGCTTGTGTCTGAGCAGAGCTGTCAAGGTAAAACAAAACCTTGCCCAAGGTGTTACCAACCCCAACCCAATCTAAAGGCGCAATACAATCTCCCAACTCAAGATCTACCTAACCAACAAAAAGCCTAAGAGCCAAAACTGTTCTTGGACATTGGTGGGTTGTTTTGATGACTGATTTACTTCTTCTGACTCACAGGTCATTGACACTGCATGCAACACATGTTGCAGATTACTCTGCAGTTCACCACACAGTTGTTCCTCACCCAAGTAATAGGGTATTAAACTCAGATTTTCTATGGTGCCTCGACTGGGAATGGGTGTTTTTTCAAGTGATTGTTTGGGTAAGCATTCATTGGCATGGCAGTGGGTATAACCCAACTCTATTTTGTAATTTGATCCAAGAATTTTAGGGTATCCAAAATGAGCTAGAGAATCCAGAATGAGATAATTCTAGGATATTGCACAGCCTGCTCCAGCAAACTGATGAGTTGCTCCAGAAACACATTTTTCTTCACCTTTGATTAACATTATTAAAAACCAAAAGGACAATCACTTTTTTAGTTGAACAATAAAGTAACTGATTTCAAGTGAAGATGCCCACTTGAACGTCATCTTGCACCCTTTCCATGGGCACTTCAGTGGGCGGTCATCCATATGCACACGCCTGTGCTGCACCAGGTACTTGGTTATGGCCGGTCATCCATAACCAAACTCACCTGGATGTAATAGTAGCAACATATGCACTCCTCCGATAACGTCAATTTGCTTTTCCACTTCCACAGCATGCTCAAGACAAAATATATGCATTCTAGAAGAATCACCATCAGATCCATGTATGACTGGCACACTCTTGTTCTCATATGGTATCTCAGAATTAGCAATCTTTGCTGATTCAGAAAAATTGGCAACTGGAGAAAAATTTGAGGAATTAAATGCAGTACCACATTCTGACCTCTCCATCTTCAAATCAGTAAAATGGACTTCAGAAGATCTGACCAACCTACCAGATTTCACCATTGGATCTTCACATTTACCATCTAAATTTCTTGATTCCATAGACAACAAATTCGCCGGCTCACTTAAAAAGGAAGAATGAAAAGGCTGTTGCTTTCTGTTCTTGAAATTGGTATTTGAGGGCCCAGGCACACTCTCAGAGGCACCTACTCGGACAGAAATTTCATTCCCAATACTTTGTGTCAATGAACGTTGAGAAAGATTACAAGCCAACTTATCACGATTGTTTGGTTCAAGTACAGGCAAACCAGAATTATCACACAATGTATTTTTAGATGAGAAACTTCCATGTGCAGATCTAGACTTGATGGTTCTCCAAACAGGGGACGGTGAAATATGAAGAGAGTCAGACATGGCCCTACAGACCAAACAGGGGAGGGAAGCTTGATGGTTCTCGAAACCCTTTCAGCTAGATCAACGGGTTGGTCTCAGTAAGAGAGTCTGAAATTAAAGGGTAGGTCAAACAGAATATAGTGTTGGAAGAAGGAAGAAAGGAGGGTTAGAAATGTCATCAGTCGAAGTTGGACATTGGTTAAGAGAACGAAAGTTGAAGAGAACCGATGGACTAGGACCCAATAGATGAATTGAGAGGTTTATGTTTGAGAGTAAAGCTTGAGAAGCTGCAGAACGCCATGAAAAGAGTTTCAACATCTGCTTAATACAGCTAGCCAGAGAAGCGCATTTGCACGTAACCAAAAAAAAACCCCCGAGAAGAGATCTGGAAATGAGGCGTTAGGGTTGACGAGATGGGAAGGGAGGAGAGAGTAGAGATGATGGAGTTGGTTGAGGAGAGTCGATGAGGCGGGGTTTGGATTTGGATACCCAGCCCCTTTTCTGCCCGGTAAACCTTTTCTACCTCCTACCCGTTCTGATTCTCTCATTTTTTATCATCTATACTCTCTGTAGTGGGTAGGAAATTTTACCATTCCCGCCTAAAGAGGCCTGTACAAAATCCATTCCCGACTAAGAGGCATGCACAATCAGATCTGGCTCCTTTCTTAGGGCTCATCGCCCAGGTCAGCCCATGAAAAAAATTTCACCGCTGCTTGGGTTGCAGTCAAGTAGCTGTTGTAGGGGTGTCAATCAGTCAGGCCGGGTCGATCTCGATTAGACCTAATCGGCCTTGACCACTTGAAAGCCTTGTACCGTGAACACCCATTTAAGTAAACGAGCCTAGCTTTGGGAGACATGGTACAGTTTATAATCGGGTCGATCGGTGTCGACCTTTAATCGAGCTTCCTTAAATGGGCCTTAATCGGGCTTTAACTAAGCTATGGACCTATTTAAACCTAAAAGGGCTCTAAACGGGCTTTTAAACGTGTCTACCCTAAAATTCTATTCTTAAGTGGGTTGAGATTATAGTTGTTCTTTTTGAAAAGAAAAGATGAGATTATGACCATTACAACTTATAAAATAAAGCTTAATTAAATCAAATCACACTACAAAGCTAAAGGTAAGAAAACTTAATTAGTTTCTTACTAGTAGTGGCACAATAAGAATTTTATGTAGTATTAAAGGGGTCGGGCTGGGTCGGGCTACAACGAGTCGGTTCAAGTCGGGCATATAAATGTGTCGATCTAGGTCGGGCCATAAACGTGTCGGGCTCGATCGGGCCTACCGGTACGGGCTTAGAATTGACACCCCTAAGCTGTTGATAATAGCCAAAGAAATGGAATCCTAGGGGCAGATTTGAAAATACCCATCTATGATGAATTTTTCCACTCCTACCCCTGAGATTCTATTCCCTTGGCTGGTACTAGGGGTTGCAACTACTTGGCTACAACCTAGGTAGTAGCCAAGTTTTGTTCCCAACCCATAGCTACCTGGGCGAGCACCACATGTCAAGGTAATGATCCAACGGTTTGAGAAAGGCGTTGACAATGGCTCAGAGAACAAGGGACCAAGAACTGTTGGATCATGGCCTCACCACATGACGCTCGCCCAAGTAGCTATGGGCGCTAAGGAGAGGAGCCGAATCCTGCATCATAAGAGGTGTCAATTTCAAACCAGTTTTGGTTTAATTTCACTAGTTTCAATGTGAGACCGAGTGAAATCAAAACATGAACCAATAAGGGTGCATCGGTTTTGATTGGGTTTTGGTTTGAAGGTTTTGTTTACTTATCAGTTTACTATCGGTTTGATTATTTGATTGGGTCTATATTTTGGTTTTCATTTTACCATGTAAATGTAGTCAAAAGTAAAGGTAAGGGGAAAAAAAATATAATAAACATGATATGAGATTATGGTTGATGTGGCCAAGCCAAATAGTTAAATTATGAATGAAGGCCCATAATTATTCAATTTGAACATTAAATCGCTATAACTTTATACAAAAAATAATCATAGTAGAAGGTGACCCAAATCTTCAATAAGGAAGATAAATGATATGAGATTATGGTTGTTTTTTAATAAAGGGGGTCGAGCGGGCTAGGTCGGGCTACAATGAGTCTGTTCAGGCCAGACCTATAGTCAGTCGGTTCAGTCGGGCACCCTACGGGCTAGCTACCTGAACCATGAACATCCGTTTAATAAACATATGAGCTTGAGCCTGACATATTTTTCAATTGGGTTGGTCTAGGTTGGACTATAAATGTGTCGGGCCGTAAACCCTTACACTTATATATCCAATACATAACCATTATACCCTATAGTCTATACCCCCAATACCATAGCCCATACTTTCTCTTTTTACCCCATACCTTTTTACCTTTCATGTTTACTAATTAAGGGAACACCTCCCATGCCCACTTCTACAACTCTACATCCCCTGCTGTACCACTACCCCAACTGCCCAAATATGTATGGAAAGTTGACTCCCCTCGAAGATATTCATTTGTAAGACCCAACACCCCAATTGCATGCCCAATTATGTTTGAAAAATTGACATGAAAGGAATAAATGTCAATCAGTTTCTCGATCACGATGACAGAAGGGACAATTATCAGGTAAAAAAAAGAGACAATTGAGGTTACTTTTAGTGTGAACACCATTCATTAACAATTTCCATAGAAAATATTTGGATTTAAGATGACCTTTTGCTTTCCACAAATACGACCACATCAAGGATTTACAACTCATTTATTAGGATGCTCTTTGAGAGAGAATAAACTAGGTGCAATTTTTATAGTTAAAGTGTCTCCTTGAGCATTGGCGAAAAAGGGAATTCTCAAAATCCACCTGAGAGAGGGGGTGGTAAGAATCTTAGAAATTACCGGCTTCTGAAAGAGAGATGTAACAAGTGTTGCATTCCAGCTTGACGGGACAAGTAGCAAGTTCTAAACATGCACTAACAAGAAAAACACACCTCTAATTGCTCCTCTCAAGTATTCTTTCAAAATCATTTACCATAACGACACTTATTTATACATGATTGCCTTAACTAACTTTGCTATAAATAGTTGGACCAAAAGAGTCTTGGTGGATTTGAACCACCATCTCCTTAGAACATAATTGAGACATGCTCATGTTCCAAGTGCTCTACCAATTGAGCTAAAGACCCATAAAGTAGAGTTGTCATGTAAAGATGCAATAAGACTACAAGAATTCCAGTTTCTTAATTTTTATACAGAATTTCACTTCTGTGAGTGAGTAGAATTTCATGAAACTGCACAAAGTCACAAAGTAAGTGAGTTATTAAAATAGAATTTCACCACTGCAGTCAAGTTGATCAAAAGTAAAAACCAAATGATGTTATGAAATATATTTATAGAAGCTCAACTTATGGTAATCCTTGCATGATCAGTAAAAAGCATAAGCTTAATACATATTTGCCACTTCATGATCAGTAAAAAGTGATGCTATTAAAGATATTTGTAGAAGCTCAACATATATTTGCATGAATTCCAAATATAAAAGGTAATTGTGAAATAAGTTTCATGAAATTGGAATATGTCCATCAAGTCCAATTCTAAACACTTATGACTCAGAGAAGTTTCACAAAACCAAGGATTACACAAACAAGTATTACGCAAACAGAAGCACATTCAAGAATCACATCATATGCTCCAAGTACCTTTTTATTGTTGTTCAACTGTTAATTTAAATTCTACAACACCTTCAACATAGTCAATTTAACCTAAGGGTATACCCCCTCTCTGCAGACTGAATGAATCGTACTCAGACAATTTATATACATCATGCATACAAAAGATGAAAGGTAGAAAACAAAATAACTGATACAATGAAATTTAGGACTCTGCTTCTTTCTTCATGATTCAAATACCACTGGTGAAGTTGTTTTCAAATCCAAAAGAGAAGACGAAGGGCTAACCTTCCAGTAGCTGAAAATATGTACGGGGCATTCACATGCATCCATCTTCTCTGGATAGTTTAGATCATCAACAGTAGATATAGACATCAATATAGCTGCATTAGCAGATGATCTACAGTAACGTTAAACAAACATTGAAGCAATTGATCAAATGGATTAAGGTAGGAGCATGCCTACGTAGAAAATAATTATCCAAAAAAAAGTTCACTATGAATAATGGAAACTTCGATTTTTGATCAAGTAACTCTGACTAGAGAAATGCACATGAACAAAGATAAATAATGAAGAATCATAGACTGAAACAACAAGAAAATAATGTGGAAATATACTTATAACAGGACCCTAAAATAGCAGCTCCATTAAACCACAGGTTGTAGAGATATAGCTTCTTCTTGAAATAAGGTCAAACTAGGGCTGGGGTAATATGATCTCAGGGTTGGTAGATGGGGGCTTCAAACTGCTGCCCAGAAAATATCTGCAGCAGGCTATCACATGCTCTCCTCAGATTCAATATAGCAGCAGCACCTCTAGTGGGTAATGGACCTTGTAACAAGTAATGGACCTTTACAAATTAGAAACTAAAACTGGTATAGGAAACTTTTCAAAAAATAGAAAATAATACAAGTAGAAACTAGGGAATCGGAAACAAAGGACTTCCAAATCTAAGCTTACTTGCCTGCTAAGACGTAAGAAAAGGAAACTAAACAATTAGGAAACTCCTTAAACTGCAAACAAATAACTTGTCTTTAAGCAAACACTAACAACTAAAACAATAAAAGGAAGCATCAAAAAGAAAACTTGAACTAAGGAAACAAATCCAAGAAACTCCTTTTAGAAGAACTCGCTCAAACAGTCCATATGGGGCCCTCAGCACTGTTCACATTAACAGTGTTCACAGGTACTGATCACGTGAACAGTAACTTGTGAACAGTAATTTTCTCCCCCTAAATTTTATTCGAATCTTCTTCATCTTCTTGCTTTGATCTACATCAAATATGTTCAATAGTTAGATAAAACTACTCAAATTTCAAAATAACGTACATGAAAGCCACCCAAAAGTTACTCATTGGCAATTACACAGGAAAAATCCTGCATAGCAGTTGGCAACATCATCAGGCATCTCATTAAAAAGAAAGCAATAGAAAGCATCAACAAGATCCAACTTCTCAACTTTATATAAAAAGATTGTCCCAACCAATATTAGCAACAAAAGAAGGATCAAAGTCACAACAACCTTGTATTTCACTCTATTGTTTTCAGGATCTTTGAAAATCTCCCTTTCTACAGCTTTTTAATGCAGGTGGAGGGCTTTAACTAACAAAATTTCTTGTTTCTCTATCAGATAATCTGCTGCTTAACTGTTTTAACCCAACAAGAGCAATAGAAGACAAAAGCACATGCAAGTAGTTTGGTGACTTTGCTATCTGGGACAAGGTCTCCATATCAATGAATTTAGCTAAGAACTATGAATCAAACACTAGGAACAGAAGATACAAGAGTCAATGAATTTAACTAAGAATGAACTACATTGATATGGAGAACCTATACACCCTGTCATCAGATGCTTAAACAGAAAGTGAAAAAATAAGGGGCAAATCCCATTTAAATTCTTTAAGATCAAAGCAGCACTCAATTTTTTGACAATTTCAACCGAGGAGCTTCAAGATTGTCAATTAATCATCCAACCAACTATTTAACACACCCATCAAATAACCATGCATTTAACTAAAAATAAAAAATCTTTCCTATTCACATGATAGAAGTAAACAATCAAAGAGAAAAGTCAGATCAGAAGAAAGTGAAGAATAAATTCTGGGAGTTTGAGATTAAAATTTACCTATAAAAAAACAAATATAGAGGGAAAAAGGAAAATCGATAACTGGTGGGAAAAAAAAAAAGAAGGGAAAACCAAAAATCGTAAACCCTAGATGGTGAAAGGCAGAGTGTGTGTGTGTGTGTGTGTGCGCGCGCGCGCTCTTAGTGCGCTTTGAGCCTCTGAGTAACTCACCCAATACTTCAAGTCTCAAGGAAGGGGATTCGCCGGCCAACGATGAGAGCTGCTGGAGCGAGGGAAGAAAAACCTTTGTAAAAAAGGAGGTCAGGGAGGAAGTGGGATTTTGAGAGGAAAAGAGAGTTTGGATATTTCAATTTCTTCAATCTCGATCCATACGTAAATACAGGGTTTACGTATTTGTATTTCATGCTCTTGTAAATTGTTTTATTCCAAATCAATATATCATATCTGTGTGTTCCAGATCCTACGGTGTAAAAGAAACCCCTCAAAAGATTCCAACATGGGGTGACCGACCAGAAAACCCCAACCCTAACAAAATATATGGTTTTTTTTTTTTTTGGTAAATAAATTTCTGGAGTCAAGTAACCAACTTTAGCTTCATGGGTTCCTTTTGTTTTCTTGCTTTCTTCAGTTTTGTGTTTATTTTATGTTTTTTTCCATTTCTGTTGTTAGTTTTACCTTGTTATATGTATCTGTCAGCTTTCCAAAGAAAACCTGGAGTAGTATTGAAGTTGAATAGATGGGTTTCAATGGGAATTCATACTCTTATTTATCCTAATTTCTAATTTTTTGAGTTAATTCTGAGAATGGCTAGACTCCACGAGGTTGCATTCTCATTGCCTCTTGCCTATAATAGTTACTCTGTTTTTGAGTTCAGAGCTGTAGAAACTGATGTCCTCTTTTCTTCTTCTTCTTTCCCCTTCTTAAATCATCATTTATGACCCAATACATTATGCAGAGCTTGGGTTAGCATGTGAATCTTCTAATTTCTCAAGTTTCAAGGCTAACTGTTATAGTAAGTAGTGTTCTTTCTTTCTTTTTCCCCTTTGTTTCAAGATCACAGACAATGAATGATCACTTCCTGATGGAATGCTTTTACAAATGAATCTAGAGCATTTGATTTATGCATTGTTTTCAGAATCATGTTGAAGTGCTATTTTGTGAGACATTCCATAGTGATCGTGATAGGATGCTGAATGTGAGAGAGACAGAAATGGCAGCAGAGATGGGGAGTGCAGGGAAAATGAAATGCCTTTAAAGTTTGATATTGGTGGCCTTGAGAATGTGAAAACAGAGCTTCATGAAGCGTAATTTATCTGGTTTGAACCTTTTCTTCCTACTCCCCACCACCTCTTCAGTTTGGAATACATTTCCTTACTAAAATTGTGTGTTATCTAGTTGCAATTTCAGTGGAACCCCTACCAGAGACAACACAAATATTTTGGGTCACATCTGATTTTGGTTAATATGTGCTTCATTTAAAACTAAAGTTTGCTACATTTCTGTGAACAGTGAGTGGACAAATTTTGTGTTGTTTATGGGAATTGTTTCATCTATTTGAAGTTCTTTAGAGGTCTTATGTCAAGGATAATTCTATGAAATTTAGTCGAATTTTGGCCACTACATAAATTCATAAAAATAAATTTGGGCAGCTCCACTATGAAGCTTACTATTAATCTTCTCAAGCTTCTCTTGGTTATAGTCAAATGTCCAAAGAGCAAGAGGGAATGCAGGAGAGGAAGAAGTCTTGACAGCTATGAAGGATGCTTTAAAAAGCATTAAGTTCAGTTATTTCCTCAATTTTCTTTCATGTTCAAGAATAAAAATGCTATCTTAAACCCTCAACTGAACTTAGTTGGACTGGCTGGGTGGTTGAGGTGGGTTCATTGATGATGCTAGTTGCTGCCCCCCTTTAAAAATGACATGTCCGACTCTGTATTTCAAACTTGTAGTCATTGTGCTGAATGATCTGCTAACAATTATTTGATTGGTTGGTTTGGCAACATATTTCATTCTATGGTGTACACTACCAAGAAACTGAAGCAAAGGAAAAGAACATTATAGAGAAACTAAACCATCTATATGAGAATGTAAAGTTTAGAATAGATAGATGAGAGAATATAAAGAAACCCTTGTATAACTGAAATCGTGAGGGAAGAAAATTCAGTGCAAGTTTTTCTTTGTGTTCAAGGCAATGGAAACTCAACATACCTCAACCCCATCATCGTCGAGATCAGCTGCCTCAAGATCTGTGTATGTCATCCTCTGGTTCAGAACCCATTTGACTAGCAAATGTTGCCTCCGTTTAGTATTTAGCTCAGCTAAGTATAGAAAGAACTGAGCTATGCAAATTGTGCTTGTCAATATCCAGAACACAGAAAATACATGTCCCATTTCAGTTGAAAAGCTCTTATCACCATATCCTAAAGCTTTGATAGTAAAACAACTACAATAGAAAGCATCAACAAGATCCAACTTCTCAAATTTGTATAACAAAATTGTCCCAACCAATATTAGCAACAAAAGAAGGATCAAAGTCATAGAAAACTTGCACTTCACTCTGTTATTTTCAAGCTCTTTGAAAATTTCCCTTTCTCCAGCTTTTTAATGTAGGTGGTAACTAACAAACTTTCTTGTTTTTCAACAAGATAATCTGTTGCTTTACTAAGTATTAACCCAACAAGCGCCATAGCAGAGAAGACAAAAGCACATGCAAGTAGTTTGGGGACTTTGCTATTTGGGACAAGGTCTCCATATCACTGAATTTAGCTAAGAAGTAAGAATCAAACTCTACGAACAGAAGATACAAGAATCAATGAATTTAACTAAGAAAGAACTACATTGATATGGAGAACCTATACACCCTCTCATTAGATGCTTAAACAGAAAATGAAATAATAAGGGGCAAATCGAATTTAATTCTTTAAGATCAAAGCAAAAATCAATTTTTTGACAATTTCAACTGAGAAGCTCCAAGATTGTCAATTCATCCAATCAAATATTTAGCACACCCATCAATAACTATGCATTTAACCCAAAAAAAAAAAAAATCCCTCTTGTTTGCAAGATAGGAGTGAACAATCAAAGCTAAAAGTCAGATCAGAAGAAAGCAAAGAATGAATTTAGGGAGTTTGACACTGAAATTTACCTATCAAAAAACAAATATAGAAGGCAAAAGGAAAATCGATAACTGATGGAAAAAAAAAGAAGGGAAAATAAAAAATCGTAAACCATAGATATTAAAAGGCAGAGATTACCTGCAAGCAACGACCAATATCGTGGTTTGCGGACAACAACGGTGATAGGAAAAAATCTTATCCGGCTCCTTTCCTCTCTCTGAGTGCGTGTGTGCTCAGTGAGCTCTGAGTAACTCAGTCCAAACTTTCAAGTCTCAAGGAAGGGGATGATTCACCGGCCAACAACCTACATTGCCGTCGCGACATTCTTCTTAGTATTCTCTGTCACTGGAAGGGAACTAAACTCTGCCGGAAACAAGAGAGACACGAGTTGGGTTGATTCGTGGTTGGAGGCGAGAGAGATGTCGAGGAGGATGTGAGAAACAAAGGAAACTGTTTCTTATTGGGGGAGGAAATGTATTTTGATTTACGTTTTTTAGGTATATCAGTAGTATTAGTATTAGGTAGACAAATCAATGAACGGCTATGATTTTGAGATCCCTTTTGAAGGGATGAGATGAGTCCCGACCAGATATACGGTTAGCTGCTCTGCCGACCATAAAAACTTTTGCATAAGAAATAAGTGAAAATAAAATGAAGGTGCAATTTTTGTCCACACACACACCATAAATGCCCCGAACCAACCCATGTATGTGTTTTTACTAGTATATGTATATATATAGAGAGAGAGAGAGAAATATATTTTGTGTAACTTCAACAAGTTATCACATAACATAAACCGTACATGCCCCCAACCAACCCAAACCACCAGCTGCCATCTTACCTATTGTCAACTATTCCAATTATACAATCCCATATTCCCATACCACCAATTCCTTACATCACTCCATCACCCTCTTCTCATATACCATTATTCTTCAACCCAATACACATGAAAGCTAGAAAACCAGCTTTGAGCTTATCATGTATATTTATTTATCATACATCAATCCCCAGTAAAATCATAATTTTTTCTATTACCAATTAAAAAATAAGATAAGTAATTCCTGATAACATGCATTTTTTGGATAAAAAACATAACTACGCATGAAGAAAAAATCAGTTTTGAGCTAATGATGCACAATTATTATCGTACATCATTCCCATAATATTACTAATCTTTTACTTTTTCATGTTCTTTATTACTTAAAAATCTAAAAGTATTATTTCCTTTAGACATACATTCTTAAAGCAAAAAAATGAAACTAACATACTAAAAACTTCAAATTTGTATATGATAAATTTATTCAACATCATGAACCAATCCTATAAAATTGTGGAATTTTTATTATTATTTACATATTCCAGGAAAACCCAATTTTTCCATCATATATTCAGCATATGTTTCAAGAAAAATATCTATCGACAACAACAAATACAAAAGAATCAAGCATGTAGACTTCACCGTGATCTAAATCATTCTGAAATATCATAAACAATTATCCATAATTTTTTACTTTAAATTATATTTCAAAATTTGAAAATTCAAAAAGAAAAATGATTTGATTTTTTTTTTTTTTCAGTCTACCAAAAGCCAATCCTCAATAATCGAACATGTTATTTCACTCTCATATACATCATACTAGATGTAGAAATCAAATTCTTTAGTTTATAATTTTTTAATATGAAAAAAATTGAAAACCATGAACTTAGATGCAAGGGAAAAAATCCATTAAAACCCCAATCTCAAATAATAAAAAAATGTAGAATTAACTACTATCTACATTATATTCAAATATAAGTACCAAATTTCTTACATTTTTAATTATTTTATAAAAAACAAATTACATAATAGAAACCAGTATCTAATTCCAATATAGAAGTGTTGTGGATCTATTACTTGATTCTTTAATTCTTCAATAAAGGTTGTTTATTTTCTAATTGTGTAAGTCACTATGATGTGAAATATGTAAATACTTTCTACCCAAAAAATATAAAAAAATAAAAAATAAATAAATATCTAAATAAAAATTTTCTTAGAATTACGAATCTTCTAGGGTTAAACTACAGCTAACCCCCTGCTTTTGTATTCTCTTCTTGAATCTTTTTATTTTTATTTTATTTTTATTTTTTTTATTTTTTTTTTAGGGATGAATAATTCCTGGCTCTTTTTATTCTTAAAATCCAACTATGATCAACACAAGATTCCTAATTTTTTTGCATTCGTAGACAGATCCTGAAGAATTAATATCGAACCTCTACATAGCACTCGTGGTTTTTTTGTTTCGCTAAAGATTATTTGTATTAGAAGTTTTTTAAAAAGAGTTTACAATCTGAAAATACCAGTAACAATTAACAAACCTCAAGCTAACTCCTCCTCCCATCTACGGCATTGCCATTACCAGGAGAAGATGAAAAGGAGCAATCAGAGAAAACCAACAACTAAATAAATACTATCTAAACCTAAACCGTGTTCTAGATAAAGCATCTTCTAAGAAGAAATTCTGCACACTCATCAGCCATTCAATAACAAGAATCTCCTCTTCCTTCTTCGTTGCAGCATTAATAAGAAAATCTGCTTTAGGGTTAGCTTCCCTATAGCAATGCATAATTTTTCAGCTAATACCTTCCAAGAAAGATTGAAGCGCAGCCCACCTCTGCCAAAAAGACCAAGGCACCATACTCTTTTGGATCATCAACACCACTGATACCGACCCACACTCAAGCCACAGACTAGAGCAGTGAAAATCACGAGCTCTCTCAATCCCTTGAATTACTGCATAATATTCTGCCCGAAAATTTGTTGCAATCCCCAATTAAGAACTGTAAACTGTAATTACTTGGGAGTTACAATCTCTTAGTAGGCCACCTAAAGCTGCCTTCCCAGGTTTCCCCAAAGAACACCCATCACAGTTCAACTTCCACCACCCTTACTATTAATTATATTCAGTCAATCGCCCTTTGCATGGATCATATTTCATGAATACTTTTTTACTGGAGAGCGAGGATCCATGTGGCCGACCCTATTTAGTTGGGATAAGGCTATATTATTGCTGTAAAATGCTTGATAGACAAATCACGGAAACACTTATGACAAACATCTACAAAGTAAGGACTTTTCTCCCTCAGTTCAATGATCATGCAATAAAGGTAGCGAAACAAAAACAAAGAGGGTTTAGGGTTACTCCAAACTCAGATGAGCTACTCGTCAAAGGAGAGGAGATTGTTGCAAAGGAGAAGTTCTTCCTCAAAGTAGGATTCTACAAATCCCAACTCTCAATCAACAAGGAAAAGAAGATTGATGAGTACTAAGAGGGAGGAGAGAGATTCTCTGCTAGACCTCCTGCCCCTCCCACTAGTTACATATACATATATGGTATTTGATCCCTACAAACCTATGTTGAGTCAAGATGCCAAATGGTGCGATCCTAAATGCTGTTCACACCAATTTTTTTTCTTTTGGGTAGAAGTTTAATTCAATCATTTCAACTTACTAATTAGGATTATTTACGTGCTATTTTATCTACAAGTGCAACTTTAATTGGATAAAACATATAAACGTATAAGTGAAAGATTCTTATGATATTTAAGTCATTTCACTTTAAACAATAACAAATTTACAGGTAAGAAAAGTGTTACTGTAAAAGACCCTAATACGCTGTAACAATTGTCAACCATAAAAAAAAATCCGTTGTAACAATTATTGCAGAGAATTTTAACCATATTTTGGGCATAAAAGATTATAAAAATAATTTAAAAGAATTATTTAATGATGGTATTAATTAAATTCATTCGTAAGTAATTTACAAAACTGTCACATAGCTTAAAAATTCATCTAGTCATTGTCAGAAAATTCTCACAATATATTCTTTTTGATTGAGAAGTGTTTCCCATGTTGAGCATCTTCTTCATTCATAGGGGCACTTTGCAAAATTCAATATAGCGACATTTAACTAGTGTAAACATCACACAAAGTGAAACTGCAATGGTAAGGACATTCCAAGGTATGAAGTGTGGGCCGCAGAGGTGGCAGCGGCGATGGGGCAAAACCGGAATAGAGAGGGTGAGATGGGGTTACAGAGGTATGAATAAAAAAAGAAAGAATGGAAAGGGTTGAACAAAGGAGAAAAGGAGTTGGGATTGAATATTAACAAAAATAATAATAATAATAATAATAATAATAATAATAATAATAATAATAATAATAATAAGAAGAAGAAGAAGAAGAAGAAGAAACCATAAGAGAGGGTACCCCATTATTTTAACGCCATGCATCGACTTTAGAGCATATGAATATAGATTTTCTGGTTGTATGTGAACCTAACCTTTATTTTAACGCCATGCATCGACTTTAGAGTACACGAATATAGATTTTCAGGTTGTACGTGAACCTTATCCAATTGAGAAGTGTATATATATATATATATATATATATATATTGCATTTCGGTGGTGATACTTTGTACCAAATTAGGTACTATTTGTCATTTCGTTGTGTGTCACTATTTGGAACTGTGCCACTATGATTTGTGCATTTGAGGTGAACATGTTGCTGCCGACAATTGTGGAATGTGTGGATGGCGCGAAAGATGGAGTTGCTATCAATCAAATGATTTGGGAATCTTGAATGGTGTATTGTTTCGACACTGATTGGAATCTGTGCGATGATCTTACTCATACGCATTCACGTGTTTGCGACTGTTCTCCGCTATTGGTTCGATCAAGAAATTTGTATCCTATATATATATATATATATTGAACTCCAACGAGTCACAGCTTCCTCCTTTTGCCTTCTCCACACTCCAGCTTCTGTCTTGTTGCCGCTGCAACCATCGCATAGCCACTGCTGCCCTCAGATCTCACTGCCGCGATTGATGTCGCAGCACCTCCACCGCCACCCTGCCTTCCTACCAAGCACCAACCGCATGAGATTAACCCTACATGTACCGCATGCACCAACCCAAACTACGAGCTGGCCGTCTCACCCATATTACCATACCACCACTTCCTCACTCACTCCATCATATCTTCTCATAGTTATTTATCATACATTAATTCCCAATAAATTCATTTGTTTTTTTTTTTTTACCAAAATAAATAAATAAATAATTTGTTTTCCAGATAACATGTATCTTTTGGAGGGAAAAAACATCACAACACATGAAGATAACACCAGTTTTGAGCTAATGATGCATAATTATTAGCGTATATAATTCCCATAATATCAATAATTTTGTAGTTTTTCATATTTTTATTGCTTAAAAATCTAAAAATCTTATTTCTTTTGAACATACAATTTTGAACAAAAGTCAAAACACATACTAAAAACTCCAAAACTTTTATATGATACAATTTTTTTATTTTTTTATTATTCATTACATATTATTCCAAGAAAACCATTTTTAAATCATATATTTTGCATTTTTTTTTTTTTTGGTAAATTATCCGTCAAAAGAAAAAAAATACAAAAGAATCAAACATGTAGACTTCACTATGATCTACAACATTCTGAAATATCTTAATAAATTTTTCATTTTTATTTTAAATATATTTCAAAATTAGAAAATTTCAAAATAGATTATTCGAATCCATTTTATTTATTATTTATTATTATTATTTTAATCAATCCACCCAAAACCAAACCTCAAATAATCAAACATGTACATTTTGCTCTCATCAACAACGTAAATATCATAATCAAATTCCTTAGTAGCTTCTATTTTAGATAGTTTTGAGAGTTCAATGTGATCTATTTTTTAGCTAAAGATCAGCAAAGAATATCATTAATAATCAAAGAATGGAGATACAATAGAAACAAAAACCATTGAACTACAAATCCACCTTCCGCATGGCCATCAACAGATTTTTAGCCCAATCACAATGATTATGTAAACTAAAATCTAGGTCTTCTCTGAAAATCCCAGCTTACATCAGATAAAACAAATGAAGGAACTATTAGCCATGAGGGAGAACTTTTTGATTTTGCTCCATGCTTTGCTATCTTATCTGCAGCTACGTTAACTTTCCTATTACAGTGTGAAATTTCCCAATTTATTCCATTCAGAAAATTCTTGTAAATGAACCATTTTTGCTCAAAACACCACGGAATTTTTTTATTCTTAATGCAAGTGACGACTGTGTTGGAGTGACACCCAATCCAAAGATTTTCAATGCCCATGAGCTTCGTATGATGCAGACCGTGAAAAAGGGCAGCGAACTCAGCCATGAAATTAGTCCCAATATCTTCATAGTATGAGAAGCAAAGGAGAGGGTAACCTTCATCATCTCGCAAAATTTTTCCTGCACTTGAGCATCCCGGGTTTCCAAGGGAACAACCATCAATATTAAGCTTGCAATAGAGAGGAGGAGAAAAAGTCCAAAATAATTCTAAAACTTTTGGAGAGGGTGCTCTTGAAATAGTAATCTGGAGTTTTTTTGACAGAACTAAATCAGCCACAGAGGAGATCTGGATAGGATTAAGGGTTGAATAAACCTGAAGATCCTTTAAAACTGCTTGAACCTAGGGGTACAAGTTCGGCCCTGATGACTGGAACCCACCCATGGCCGTCCCTAATCCTGAATAAGTACTGACCCAAAAATTTTGGCCTTGAGGGCCGGCCCGACCCTGAAATTTCTAACCCTAAGTCAGGGTCAAGGCGGGTTGGGGTTGATGTCTTTGGCCCCCCCAACCTGCTTTGAACCCGGCCCTGATTTTTGTACTCTAACTTTTAGCCTGACCCGACCCTAGTTTTTGCCCCTGATGTTGACTATGGATTTTTTGTTTTCTTAGGATGATTTCCTCTTTGTTTAACGTGACAAGGGTTTTGAGATCTTCATATTGTTTGCCTTATTAAGATGATTTCTTTGTTTATCATGACAAATAATTGAAATTTTTTGGATTATTTGCTTTCTTAGGATGATCTCCTCTTTCTTTACCATAAAAGTTGGAGTTGGTTGTATTGTTTGAATGTTTGCTTTAGGATGTTCTCCTCATGGCAAGTAATTTATGACTTTGTGTTTTTTTTTTCCTTATCTCCTCTTTATTATTAATATTTTTTATATTTTAGTTATTTCATATTTTGTAGGGTCAGAATCAGGGAATATCCAGCCCTTGATGGCAAACCAGGGTCAATCAAGGTCATCCTGGCCCGACCCTGAAAAATCAGGGCCAATCAGAGCGGGTAAGGTTAGGGTTGAACTCTGAAGGGTTGTGCCTCAGTTGAAGTTTTGTGGCCTTGAGTCAGGGTCAGGGCGGGTTTGGGCCCAGTTAAGGGGACTCAGGGTTGGGCTAGGGTTTTAGGTAGCCCGGCCCAACCCAGCCTTGTTGCACCCCTACTTGAACCACATAAGAAGGAGGCATGTGCATATCATCAAAATTCCTTCTATTTCTTTCATTCCAAATTTGCATTGGGATGATAACACAGAGGGGCTGCCACAATCCATTACGGGTTTACTAACATTTATGAACCAAATTCTTGAAATTTTAATTATTTTATAAAAATAAAAATAACATAAAGCTAATATTGCAAACTACGAGAATGAACCATGTTATTGGCCAAAAAAAGGGGGCCAAAGGAGGGAAAGAGGGGAAACTAGTATCAACCTCCTACAACCCACCATGGCCATCCTAGACCTCTCACATAGTAGAACTACCAACATAAGGGCTCATAGGACCATCGACTGGATGACGCCAGGCCTATGCCTACCAGGGTGATGCAGGCCCAGCCAATATTATGAAGTCCAGCCCAAGGCCTAGATTGTTTTCTGTGGGGAGAAATTTTCCCAAAAAAGAGCCTACTTTTGCTAAGGTTGATCATCTGACCAGAAAATTCCTGATATTTGAGCAAAAAAGATTGTAGATTTCTGATGTAATTTGCAAACGCATTCATGAAGACAAAAATATCATCAGCAAAAAACAGGTGAATAGGGGTGGGGGTGCTTCTTGGACCAAGAAGGGATTTAATATTCCCCTCATCAACCATTTTTTTAATCCCCTACAAAGAACTTCCTCAGCCAAAATAAAAAGTAAGGGAGAGATCGGGTCACCCTGGCAAAGACCACGCTCAGCTTTAAAAAACCCCACAGGGCCGCCATTGACAAGAATGGAGATTCTAGAGGATGAGAGAATCTCATAGATTCAAGATATCCATTTCTTTGAAAAACCAAACTTCCTTAGGGTGGCAAATAAAAACTCCCATGATATGGAGTTGAAAGCTTTTTGAATATCGAGCTTAAGACCCATTCCCCCTCCCCTCACTATAGAATGCATGAGGTTGGCTAACTCAGAAGTTAGACTAATATTTTGAGGAGATGACTTTCCCCTTTTGGAAGGCTCCCTGCTCTTCAAAAATAAGACAGGGAAGTAGGGTGGACACTCTGGAGGCTAGAATCTTAGTGATAACCTTACAGAAAATATTTCCCATACAAATTGGGCAAATTTTATCTAGGGTGGAGGCACCTTGGATTTTAGGGATAAGAGTGACAAAACAATTATTGACCCCTTTATGGAGATTCCCCACCCTGAAAAAATGGCAAACTGCTCTACAAAATTCAAGATGAATTATATCCCAAGCACGTTTGAAAAATGTACCTGAAAAACCATCGGGCCCAGGGGAGCTATCTGGGTCGAGATTCCAAACTACCTTCTTGATCTCGTCATTAGACTCATTACTGGGAACAGCCTCAAGGAAGAGGTTATCTTCATCTTTTAACTCCTTCGAGATGCTCTCCAGAATGTCCCAGTGAGGAATGGTCTGCAAGGCACCATGAAAAGTCTGATAGTAGTCAAATATATAAGCGACAATGGAGGGCTGGTCCGAGACCTAAGATCCATCCTCTTTCCTAAAGGCACGAATCTGGCTACGAGAGTGCCTCATCTTCATAGAAGGATGAAAGAATTTAGTACTCCAGTCGCTATCTTTCATCCATTTTTGTTTGGCTTTTTCAGACCATAACTTTTCTTGAAGTTGAGAAGCTTTAAGAAGAGCTGTTTTAGCATCGGCTTCTCGGCTAAATACATCATCAGACATGCCCAACCTGTCAATATCATCTTGAATGGACTGAAGAGTAGAAGAGGCATGATCCACATCTTTGTCAAAATTAGGAAAGTAGTTTTGGTCCAGGGGAGGATCAGAGCCTTGAGGTGCTTCAACTTTTGACAAAGTGTAAAAATGGGATCACCTCTAATGACTTTTTCCCAGGCTTCTTTAACTATAGAGAGGAAAGACTCAACTTCCATCCAAAAATTGTGAATCTGAAAAGGAGCATTAGGAGGCTTGGGGAGCACATCAGAAGAAATTAAAAGGGGCAAATGGTCTGAGGCTAAACTTTGGAGCACTCTTTAAGAGATGTTATGAAAAATGTCAAGCCACTTCTTGTTGCAGAAGTTGCGATCAAGGAGAGCTGAAACATGACCTCAACAATGATTATTAGTCCAGGTGAACCGTTTGCCTTGAGATGGAACGGGGATGATAGAACACGCATCAACCATTGCTTGAAAACTGCTGTCAAACTGATGTTGAACCTTCCCGGGCCCCTCTTCTTAGAAGAGAGAAGGGTGGCATTAAAGTCGCCAACAACTATCCAAGGAATTATAGCCAGCCACACCAAACATAAGTCCATCCACAGAGACCTACATTGAACTTTGAAGTTACTGGCATGAATAAAAGAGTAGGCCACCTTGCCTCCAAGCCAATCCATAACGACAGTGACTTGCTGATCTAACGAAGAGATGATAGAAGGACGAGAGATCCCAAGTTTCCAGAGAATCCAGAGATTTGGACCTTTACCTTCTCGCTAATTATGAATAAAATTAGTCATGTAGCCTAACCTGTTGACCATAAGGGAGGGGAACTTATTGGTCTGGACCATGGGTTCAGCAATACACACAACTTTAGGGGAGAAATCCTTTAAAAAGGAACTCAAGGCCCTAGCACCAGCGGCCTTCTTCATTCCGCGAATGTTCCAGAAAAGAACCCGCATCATAAACATAATAATTAAGAGCTTTTTCAAACCTCTTGTTCTGACCACCTTGTTTTTTCTTCGGTCTCCCTCCCTTAGAGGTTCCTACCCTTCCTTTCTCATGCGCTGAGATCGCATGATCAATAGAAGCAACTGCCGATGAGAGATGAGTAGCAGTTCCACCGGTAACCACCTCTCCTTTACCTCCCCCAGCAGCTTCTCTACGAGGGCGAGACAATGGCACACCAACAGAAGCCTGGGTTGCACCCATTTGGTCCGCTTTACTTTGCTCAGAAGATGGAACCTCCATCTCATTTTCTGGTGGGGCAGCAGTATCCTGATCCGAATCCATTTTTGACCCAAACCCATCAGTGGATCCAGCTCCAGATTCTTCAGTCTCTCCCTCTTCCACATAAGGAATGGGATTATTGTAAGAGACAATAGGAAAAACCTCAACAACGTTTCCATTCTAGACTTCATTTGAATTCAAAAAGGGCAGAATAATCTAAAGTTCATTTTCCCTTGATTGAGCAGTGCTTTCCGTATTAGCACTGGAGATAGGATCCTGAGGATTTCTTTCCATAGAGTGCCTTCTTGTAACCTGCGGGTTGACTCACCCTGAGTTGACTCCGTCATCTGTAGAGACGGCACCAGGAATGGAGGCTACCCGGTGAATCTTTTCCTCCTTTCTTAGCTGCCAATTTTTTCTTCCTACACTCATTGACTTGATGGCCCCATTGTTTGCAGTAAACCACAACTACCGCCTACATCTTCATACACCACCTTCTATCTGAATCCAAACATCTTTGAGGTGCCAGGTTCCAATCTCCCAACTTGGACCTCGTCCACACGAGGGTAGATCAGAAACATCCATCTCCACTAGGACACGGGCGTAATACCCCACTTTCATCACTGATTCCCGAATAAAATTCCTACCCTTCCTTATTTTTGCAGAGAGATGAAAAAAAATTTGTGCAGCAATCTCCTTCCCTCAACCATTTAACTCTTGATTTTTCCAACCATAACTTTTCTTGAAGAAGAAGAGCATTATTTAAAGATCGTTTAGCAGCCAACTCCTGGTGAAAAAAATTATCATTCAAACCTTCTGCTTCAATGGAATTTTGAATAGTGCATGCTGCCTCTCTCAATTTTATGACCTCAGCATCAATGTTAGGGAACACTGATTTAGCCCATTCTCGCATAGGGAGCTTTAGTCTCTTAAGCTTTTTAATAATAGTAAACATAGTAGTCCCATTCAAAGGAACCTCCCAGGAGGAACGAACCATCGCCTTGAAACCAGGATGATCTGCCCAAAAAGTGGAAAGGGATATTAGCAGGGCGGGGAACATCATGGCAACTCAATACAATGGCAAAGTGATTAGAACAGTCACAACTAAGAACTCGTTGAGAGCAATCAGGGAATGACTCCAACCAGTGCTAATTACATAGGCCACAATCCAAAACTGCACTAACAGATCCCACATGCCTGTTATTAGACCAGGGAAACTTCAATCCGGATGAAGGGATAGAAAAAAGAGAAGCTGCATCCATAAAAGCTGAGAATTCATCCGAAGATCCTTGATTGAATCTACCCGGACCCCTTTTCTCATGAGTAAACAGGTAAGAATTAAAATCTCCCATAACCAACCATGGGATAGAGCCAGCAAAAGTGCAGAGATCACACCACAATTGATGCTGAGCAGCTCTAAAACAGTTTGCATGAATAAAAGAGGCAAAACACTTAACTCCATTGACATCAATAAAAACCGATAGATGTTGATCTGTATGAGCAACAAGAATCGGTGGGGATATCCTCACTTTCCAAAAAAGCAAAATATTAGGGATAGAATTATCCCTTTTATTATGAAAGAAAGCCAAATCATACCCCCGAGAGCTGAAAAATCTTTTAGGCCATTTAGAAACATCTACTTTAGGTTCTACTATGTATAGAAAAATAGGATTATACTCTTTGATTGCCAATCGCAATGCCGACCTAGGACGGCCATTGCTAATTCCTCTAATATTCCAAAAAAAAAAATTCATGAAGGAATGGATTTTTGAGTTACCCTTGTGGTATGGCGACCCTCACCCCCACAAGGTCAACGCTTGGGATTAGTAGCCTTTTCTTTTGATTTGGATTTTCTCCTTGAAATGGCTGTAAACTGAAAAGCAGAGTCAAAATCCACCACTGTAGTGGCTGAGAGGTCATGATGGACAACAACTATCCTGCCATTGTCCTGAATACTTAACAGCAGCTACTCTCTTGTATCAACAATGGAATAAGTAATAGGAAGTACCACCTCCAAGATACCACTCCTTGTGCCACTCTTCTTTGAACCAGAATCCTCATAATCACTCTCCCCATTGGTAAGGCCTTCCAAATCAGCATCATCCACCTGAGAGGGTACAGGAATAGGCGTTGGGGCCTCACAAAATGATCTAAAATAAAAGCTACTAAGGAGTTCGATTTTGATATTTAGTATGATGTAGATGAGAGTAAAATCTATGTTTTTTTTTGGTAAAGACATGTTTGATTATTTGAGGTTTGGTTTTTCTTGGATTGATCCAAAATAATAATAACAAATAAATAAGGCATTCCAATAATCTGTTTTGAAATGTTATAATTTTGAAATATAATTTAATTTAAAATAAAAATAAGGACAATTGATTATGATATTTTAGAATGTTGTAGATCGTAGTGAAGTCTACATCTTTGATTCTTTTGTATTTTTTTCGTTTTGATGAATATTTTACCAAAGACAAATGCAGGATATATGATTGAAAAATGATTTTTCGGAATAATATCTAATGAACAATAAAAAAGCATATTTCACTTCCCTCCCTTGACGTTTTTATTTATTACACTTTCTTCCCCAGTGAGTTTAAAATTACATCAGTCTCCTATAGTGTTAACGCTGTTAGAGTTACATGGCAAATGACATTTTTAACCCTATCCCCCTTGGGTAAATAATATCCTCAAATCAAGAGGAACCATGCATCTCAACGTTAGAAGGAAGGAGGTGTTCTCGCTTCTCTCTCATCTCATATTCTCTCTAATCTTAGGTTCTCGGCTTCTCAAGGTAACACACCGGCAAGCCCCCTCCCACTTCTCTTCTCTCGTTTTCCCTTCTCTTCTGTTCTCCCTTCCTATTCTTTCTTTCTCTGAAGAGAGAGGGAAGAACATAGACATTACATGCGAAGTCCAGAAAAAGCTGCAACAGTCTCTGTTCTTCCCTCCCTCACCTGTTTTGTCAAGAAAAAGAGGAAAAAAAAAAGTGTTGCTCCTCATCATAAAACAGAGACTACGAATTAAAGCAACCAACGTGAAATTAAAGTGTTGCTCCTCCTTCTACCCAACTTTCTTCAAAGGAATGCCATGGGAGAAAATCCTAGTGAAGAAGAGGACCATATCATATGGAGGAGAGTTTCCCATCACGTCAATCAGATATAGAGGAGAGGGACCAAGAATTGGGAATTGGGATTACATAGAATGATGGTTACCATTAGAATAGTAAATTAGGATGTTTATGTAGAAACGCAACTCTAAAATGATGCAGAAAATAATGAAAAAATAAGAACAAGCAATGCACACAGATTTATGAGGTTCGGGAAAATTACCTACGTCCTCAGTGAGATGAGATCCTACTTCACTATCAATGGAGAATAAGGTTACAATGCTCGTCCTTCACACCTCTCAGTATTGTTTGCATTACAGAGAAACCCTCACGGGTTTCTCCTTGCAACCCCCACGGCCCGCTAACGGACTAGCGGACTGCCGTCTTGCCTGTCGAGGCGTTACATCAGTACTCCCTAAATTAAACTATGACAGAATACAACACATCGTACACCAACAGTTTAAAAGGCAATAATTTATTGAGCATCTAACCTCTGCCTCAGATGCACAATACAGTAAGCTAGGAGAAAGTTGACTGAAACATGACAGAGTTGTGTACTTACTTCAAATGCAAGTGAGAATAGAAGTAATCAAACCCACAGTTCAACTTTCTATTAATTCTTGTCCACTTGGGGGGATAAACATAGACCCATTAGGATTTGGAATCCTAGTTGGCCAATTCTATAAGTAAGAAGGTTTGGCTACAAAGCAGAATCAATGGTTTTGACCTAATCTCAAGAGCTCTCTTTCTCCATATTCTCTTCTGTCTTTCTCAATTGAAAGTGCGTGTCTCCATGGATCTCCATTGCAATCCTTGAATTTAGAAGGTGGAATATTGCCTAGTGAGATTGTCGCAATCCTTTGTTCGTCGTTGTTCGTATGGATCAACACATACCACAATCAAATCCATTCCACTGCGAGGAAAGTTACATCAAGGTAATTCCCGACCCCTATTTGCTTTCCTAATTTACATCTACAAATACCTGAAAAGTAAATCAATGTTAGAGAGATGGAGTAATTAAAACCTACCCACTTGTGCAAATGTGATTTGTAGAACAGATTCCTCTTGTGCTGAACTTCCATTATTTTATTTATTTATTTATTATTATTATTATTTTTTTTTTTTTTTGACCAACTGAAGCTTTGGCAATGGCATAAACTAATGGGATGTTGATTCTTCAGCATTTTCAAAGAGAAGATTCCATCTTAGAGAAATTCCCATAATAATTGTAGTCTGCCCTGCATTTCTGTTGCACAAATATTCTCTCATGCTGCACACAACTCGTCATTGTCCTATGAATGAGAAATTAAATGAAATTAAATGTGACATAACATAAAATACTGATTGAAATAATCCATCTGTAGTACTCCATCCATGGGTTTTCTTATGAGACAGTAGGCCCATCATTGCCTGGTCTCATAATAAAACCCTTCTCCTGAAAGGACTCAAGAGCAAGGCAATCTTTGATTTTCAATCTTGGGTGGAATGTGCTTGTGTGCATTTCTTTTGACAGTGACTCTAACTTGTCGCAACGTTCAATAGAAAGAGATTGAAGTCCAATGGCAACTTCATTTCCGCCAAGGACATGAGACTGGACACCTTAAAATTTTTAGTTCCTGAAGAGACGTGATTTTGCGCAGCTCCTTAGGCAAGCATTCGACTATCGTTGCTCCTTCATTTATTAGTTTTACAAGAGACCTGAGATTGCACAGGCTCTGTGTAGCTTCTTTAAGTTGTGACAATTGGAAAGCTTCAAATATTCAAGGCAAGAAGGAAGGAGCATGCCTTCTCCCTCCTCCTTATCATTGTCTACCAAGGATTGAAGTTTAGGACATTTGTCAATTAACAAATACTTAAGTGAAGTGAGATGTAAACCAAAATCAATTTTAATTTCCTTGAGGAAAAGAAGATGAAACTAATGGCTGAGGGCAAGCATGTAATCAGATCTGTTCAACTAAGGGTATTTTGGGGTTTAAATCGAAATTGTACATCATGCATCATCACTTAATGGTGGGCAACTCATGGTATGGGTACGATTGATAGCATCTACAACATCAAAAGGAGCATTATGTAATTTAAGCTTCAGAGAGTAGAGAAGTATAATAAATGAAAATGTCACGGGAGGGGGGTGAAATTTGCTCATAAAAAAATTTTCTATAATTTTATGGGATTGATGCATGGTGTGAATGAATTCATCATATAAAAATTTTGGAGTTTTTAGTATGTGTATCTGAACTTTTGCCCAAAAATGCATGTTTAAAAGAAATAGGATTTTTAGACTTCTAAGCAATAAAAATATGAAAAAACTAAAAAAAAATAGTAATATTGTGGGAATGATGTATGGCAAAAATTGTGCATCATTAGCTCAAAATTGGTGTTTGCTTCATGAGTTGTGATGTTTTTTTCTCCAAAATATGCATGTTATCAGGAAAACAATTTTTTTTTTAATTTATGTTGGTAATAAAAAAAAATTATTTTATTGGGAAATTGATGTATGATAAATAACTATCCATGATAAGCTCAAAATGTGTTTTCTATAGCTTTAATGTGAAATGGAGGTGAAGAGTAATGATGTATGACACTCTGTCCTGAGGCTTTTTGTTCTCCTCAATGGTGGACCAGTTGGCTATATTTGGGATTGAACAGGGTCTTTTCAAAGGTGATCCTTTCTCTCCAATCTTGTATTAGCTAAGGAGGTGCTCTGTAAAGGATTCAACCGGCTTCTAGTGGATGGAGGCATAAGGGCGCTTCCTGGCCCTAGAAGAGCGACTGTTTCTAGTCATTTTCTTTTCGTAGATGAGATTTTTATTTTCACAAATGCCACAGCCAGGTAAGTGAGAAATTTACTAAAGTACTAGGAATTCTCGGGTCAAAGAATCATCTTAGAGAAGAGCAAATTATTCTTCGGCAAGGTTGCTCCCCACAGAAAACAATGCATGTAACGCCCCCAAATCTGGGTAAGATATGGGTGCAGGCCCTTGCGGGCCAGCATTAAATAATGGCATAATTTTAAAATTCTTTTACCCAAACACATATATGCAGCGGAAACTAATCTGAAAACATATCAAAATTTCTACAACGGAAGCTAAGTTGTCATACTTATAACTTCATTACACATTAACAGTCTTAATATGTCTATATCTAGCTAATATCTTAAACGTATTTTAATCCATTGTAAAGTTATTATAACATTCTTTCAAAAAGTTTAGCAAAGTCTAGAATAGTTATATCTTCAGATTATTCCTTGAAGGAAGAAAAATCAATACCTCTATCACCAAATACACATTGTGCACAACGACATGGCACATGTTCTGGCTCTGTAAAATAGTTATATATCAAGGGGTAAGCTCAACTAGCTTAGTGAGAAAAACACAATCATATCATGAAGTAAAACATGCATGACTAAAGAAACATCATATAAATCATGTGCTACTTTTGTCAATGCATAAATCTGAAAATATAATATATCTGATTATACATATATTGACATGCATGGCATTCGAAATCAAATAATCATCAACCTCAACATCATCATTTTTCCTCTTTAACATATCTTTTCTTTTTTACTCTTTTTCTTATTCTTTTACCTTTACTTGCTTACTTTTGGGTAGGATGTTGTCCCTCAACGCCTCGCCCTTGTCTTGCTCTTGAGCTCAAAGAATCTGGGTCGTGTCTTGAGATCTCATCCCACATGCTCCTCTCAACGCCTCGCCATTTTCTTGCTCTTTAGCTCAAAGGATCTGGGTCGTGTATTGAGAGTATATCTTTAATCTTTTATTTTATTATTTTTTATTCTTTGTTGTCTTGATTACCAACTTCGGCATCCAGTTATCACTGTCAATTTTAACATTTGGGTGGAGCGGGATATTGATGGAGCCCTTATTGTCATCCCTAACTATCCCATACCAGCAGGGTGGGCATTAAAAGACCCCATTATCCTTCCCAGTTCCTTTGTTGAAAAGGACTTTGACAACTTTTAGCTTCAATCCATTTTACGCCTTAATTTTATCTTATGTCTATCATGCCTCACACTTATAAAGAAAATCATGAAACAATATTTTGATACATATAAAAACATAAAACAGATCTTAGAGGCAATGACATACATATATATACTGTAAATGGCAAAACATGCAAGGATATGGCCGAATTCCCCTCACCTATAGATGATGTCCAAAAATTGTTGTGAGAACCACTTTCTGCTAACGTTCTTTGGCAATTGTATCACCTACATGAGAATTTATTACTTCAAACTTAATGATTCAAGTATGTAATCACTCCTAAACTTAAGCTTTCACTTTGTTATATATGCTACCGACTACCGGACTTGATTCTTTTACTTTAAACTCACCATCCAACCAAATCATATACTTAGGCTTTTACACAGGTTTCTTAATCTCCGATTGATGTGGGAGCATTTCTAAATGGCCTAACAACCCGAACTGGGTCTACAAGACTATGCCGAAGGACTGAAGGTGAAAATAGTAATTGCAGACCTCTATTTTTGAGTAACTTTCGTGTCAAACCTGAATCAATTCTGAAGGAACTAGTATCCGTGCCCTATATGGATAGAAAGATCTTTGAGTCTATTTTCTTACAAAAAAAAGGGAACATCATTTACTATTTTATAAAAGAAGTTATGGCCGTTTTGATAAAGTGCGTCTGGGCTGACTGCGTACTCTTGGAATTCAAGAATTCCTCTAATGATCGAACTTTCATATTATACAGCAGTCCATGGTACGTAATCGACTCTTAGTAGTACTTTAATCAACAAATATTGACTACGATAGTGGGTAGTTAACTTATTTGATCATGGTCCACTATGTTCTCCAATGATTATGACAAATCTATATTAGTAGTTTTAGTAGGACTTTAGTAGGGCCATGTTACACAATCATTTCATATATACATAGCCATAAACTTCCCATTTCTTTGTTTCTTTTTCTTTACTCTTTACCATCGGAGTTGATCTCTTAGAAGACTTCCAATATAATCAAATCAGCTTTAGTGTTCTAGGTTCCATGTATATTTCAATTTCCTTAAAGTAGGTTCCTCTTTTGAACTCATTCAGACAATGCCCTTTTAAAATTTAAATAACAATGGGATTCCAACTATAGTTGCTTCCAATATTTTTCATAATTTTACTAAATAAAGTTGATTTCAAAATACCAAAATAGGGGAGGAGAAGCCAAGACCTCAGCTAGACAGTAGCAAGCCGTGAGGTTGGGCTTAAACTTGGCCTTGGCAGCAGCTCCCTCTCCCAACTCACTTCTCTCTCTCTCTCTCTCTCCTTCTCTTTCTTTTAAAACTCATGTAACCATGGAAGAACTAAGGTTTGAAAAGCTAAAAACCTCACCTCCACTTCCTCTTTTTTTTTCTCAAATTTCAATTGTGAAGCTCTTCCTCCACCAAAATCGTTGGAGTCCTTCTCTCCTCCTCCTTTCCTCCACTTTCTTTACCTGAAGTTGAGAAAATCACAGCCACCCCAATAATCCATCTCCCTCTTAACTCTCTTCTTTCCTTTCCCTTCTTTTCTTTCTTTGCTTTCTTATTGAAAGATTTGTATGCACATCCTCCCTTTACAAACAAACCCTTACTCTCCCTTCCCCTTTCTCTCTCCACCTATCCCTTTCTCATGCCCATGTCTCTCTCTCTCCCCATTCATCACTCTCACACATGTCCCTCCCTCTCGTTTAATACGTGAGCATTCCTCCCCCTTTCTCTTCTCTTATCTTCTTCTTTTCTTGATTTTCTTCTTTGTCTATTAGCTAACAAATGAGGGAGGTGAGTTAATGGGGAGAGGATAGGTAGGTCCCACCAAACTTTTTCTCACTCTTCATCTCCTTTTCTTCTCCACCGACAATAGACAAGCCCCCCTCTTTTGTGCAATGAAATTAATATTTATATATTATATTAGTCCCTTTTGTGCAATGTCATACATACATGGTCATCCCATCCCAAAAAGTCTCTCATCTTTAACTTCCCTTTGTCTTTTTTGTCCTATTTTCAAACCATTCCAACTATTATTTTGTTTGTTCCCATTAATGACATTGATATCTATAATTACATATAAAACTCTTATATATATATATATATATTTATATATATTACCATCACAAACATGTAAATTGGAAATAGGGAGGGGTATTACACAATGGTTTGGGTTAGGTCCCTAAGCTGAATCCCACAAGATTTTTGCAAAAGAAAACAGAAAACCCATTTAAATTGGAAATAGGGAGGGGTATTACAATGCATCTCAAAGAAGTTGGGCATTCCCATCTGTGATTTTCCTACACAGTACTTAGGGTTGAAATCCTTAAGGGTCATGTCAGTAAAGAGAAAATGCTCCCATTGGTGGACAAAATAAAGGCAAGGTTGCTAGGGTGGAAGGGTAACCCTTTATCCATGGCAGGGTGAGTACAGTTGGTCAAATCGGTAATATCTTGAATGTTGCTGCATAATTTCGTAGTATATTGGTGGCCAGAGTCTATTATTAAATTAGTCAAATGGTGGATATGTAGCTACATCTAAACATGAGAGATAGATACCAAAAAAAAAAAATTACTTGTTAGATGGAAGGACGTGTGCAAACCAAAGGAAGGAGGTCTGGGGATAAGGCGCCTGAGAGAGGTGAATGTGCTTGCCTTAGCAAACTAGTTTGGCAAATTAAACATGAGGAATCAACAATGAATCATGTTATTCGGGAAAGGTTTGTGAACAAAGATGGGTCTATAAAATAGGCTTATAAGTCTTCCATGATTGGGGCAGGTATTTACAATTTGTGGAATTTTGTCTCAGCCCATGAAAGTTGGAAGGTGGGGGATGGTGTTAAAATCTTATTCTGGTAGGATAGATGGCCTGGCTCTCAATCTCTGGAAGAACTATCTTCTCTTCCTGCTGAGTTTTTTCAGGGCAAAGAGATTAAAGTGGCTAATATTTTGTTAAATTGTGCATGGTCTTTTCCCTTGGTTGCTTCAAGATTTCTCAAGAATTCTTTTGCTCATATTTAATCATTGCCAATATCAAAGGAAGGTAAGGATGTGTGTTGTAAGGGACCTTCGCCTCAGGAAGCATGTGGTTCTGAGTTCGACTCCTCTTACCTCCTTGGGGCCACTCACACGGGGGTGTTTAGTGCTCTTTACTGCTTTTAGTGAAAGTTAAATGGTTCTTATTCAACCCCGGTATAACTCGGTCCATGCGGTTGTGGGGTCAGTATGGACCCACCCGCAGGACTAGTTAGGCCAAGGCTTGGATACCAGTCGTTAGCAAATAATAATAATAATAATAATATTAGAAAAATCTTGATACAAAATAGAAAGGGTACCAACAATTTGGGAGGAATAAAAAGGAATGAAACAATTATAACAAAAGAAAGAGGGAATTGACAGCAGCATTCCATCTAAAGCATTATATAGATAGCTTAAAATTAAGAAACATACAGGCTTATGCTTTGCTTGAAAACCAGACGACATTAGAGAGGTAATTGGGGTTCTCTTAGTTAAACTCCCTACCACATGTATACTGAAAACCATTGACTGGGTTACAATGTAAATTAGCTACCTTAAATACAGAAGCAAGCAAAGAAGCATTCATGGCAAAAACCAAAAAGAAAAAAAAAATGTAGCAGATTGGATTTCAATCTGTTGTACCTGAGGAAGGGAGATCGACAATGGTTGCCGGAGAGACAAAGAAGAATGGTCATCGTAGTCGGAGATGGAATGTGGTGAGATGGAGAACAAGAGAAGGTGTTGTTGGGCGGGAGATATAGAGAGAGTGAAAGATGGGAGAATGAACTAGAGAAGGGAGAACCAAAGCTCAAAGCTACATGTGTTGTTATTTTCGATAAAGAGTCATTAGTAAAGAAACTGGGGAGAGAATATTTCAACAAAAAATCATGGGGAGGAAAACTATAGAAAGATGTAGATTTTTTTTAGTGTAAATATAAAATGATAAAATTATATATATATATATATAATTATGATACCAGATTACAGGATCGAGATATGCTAAAATCCAGGGAACTAGTGATCTCCTGGTTCTGTATAGCAATCAGAACGAGATAGGTGCAATACCTTACTCCGATCCAGCAAGGAGGCTAACACTGAGATGGGTGCAATACCTTACTCAGAACTAACTTTGTGCTTAAATAAAATAGACAAGTTAAGAATAAAACCATTAACTGAAATAAAAGATATGGAATTGCAGAAAATTAAAAGCTGCTTAACTAGATCTATATCTTGGAATCAAGAGGCTCGACTGTAGGCTTTGATCCAAGGATAGAAAAAGAAGCTGCTATATGCAGATACAGAAAAGAAAACTAATAATGCAATCAAAGAAAATTACTTTGAAATATATCTTGGAAAGTAAAATTACAATATTTGGAGATATATTTTTGATCCAGAGTTCTTGATTTTCTGGATAGGCTTAGGACGGTTTGGGTTAGAGGATTTGAGAAGAAGAAGGTTGGGTTGGCTTTGAGCTATAGGTGGCTAACCTTTGATGGACGATCAGACTTGGGATGATCGGAGTTTGTTGAAGTCCGGCGAGGTACTTGGAGAGATCTTGGAAGAACTTGTGGAAGCACAACTTGCTTCGAACTTCGGAGCTTCTCTCACTTAGTCTCTCAATTTGCAAGTCTAAGATTTTAGATGATTTGTGAGAGGGGTTGGTGCTCCTTTTATAGAATAAGGAGGCTCATTTGGATTACATGTGGGTTTGGTTTACATTTGAGTTTCATTTGGAACTGTACCAAATTAGGTACTATTTGACATTTCATTTGTCATAATTTGGAACTGTGCACTTGAATTTGTCTTTGAAATGAACAGTTGTTGCCGACAATTAAGGAACTGTTGGCGCCGAAAGTTGGAGTTGCTATCAACAAACGATTTGGCATCTTTGATGGATTTGTTGTTGATAGTTGATTTGGAATCTTCAATGATCTTACCACGGCATTCCACGTGTCAGGGACACTGTTCTCCGTATTGGTTTGATCAAGAATTTTGTATCCTATTTATTTGAGCCGGATATTGGCCGGACTATCCTATAACCTGGGATAGTAACAGTACCCTCTTTCCTTTAAAGGTCGTCCGGGGTTATTTGACTAGGTGGATTTTAACGACTGCACCTCGTCGGCTAGTTTAAAACCGTCTTAGCAGACGTTTTGGACCAAACTTATTTGGTCGAGGAGGACTTTGTGTTGGCTGTCCGGCGGTTCCGCCGGGAGGTAACTTCTTTGAATTTGCTGGAGGAGGACGCAGTAAGACTGTCAGGGACGAAGTCAGGGTCAACCTCATAAGGATCTTGCCCATAGCAGAGTTCATGGGCAGGAACAGATCTTTGCATAGATTTGAGACTGTAGGCATCATCACTGGAGCCTTCATTGTCTTCATTGTCGGAGTCGGAACCGAGCTCTGCAAGACGAGCCCGAAGGGCTTCCTTCTCACTTTTGGTGCTTGATTTGGAGGAGCTTTGGATTTTTGGAACAGGCTGGAGACCTGTGAGGCTTTTGATTAATGCATTTTTCTCGCATTTGGAGACATCACAGTTGTCCCACCATTTGATATTGAAAGACCGGCAGAGGACTGGGGCAATCCAGCCATTAACCTGATAGTCATAAATTTGAAATTCCCAGAATAGAATCCATGCGAGGCGGCAATGGAAAAAGAATCTGAGAAGATTAGGTTGGTGAGGTTGCGGTATGGAATTTTGAGAAAATATTTGGAAGGAATCTTGAATTTGTGGAGGAAGAATTTCTTCCAAAGGTCCATACTGATCCCACCATTTGGGAAACCAATTGGGAGTTTGGTTGTTGAATTTGTATTCAAAACAGAAGAACCAAGAATGGCGGTTGGTTCTATTTTGAAAGGTGAAGGCTTTGAACCAGGCTTCCTGGTAATCCATGTAGGTAAAATTTTGTGGGGAAAAGACATTTGAAAAGCTCCTTTGGTTCATTGGATGAGTCCCCCAGTCTTGGAGAGTCAGGATTTTGCAGATGGTTACAGTTGTGTGTGTAACCAGAGTTGGATCGGTTCTGTCATAATTAAGTTTGAGTCTGACAGAATCAGTTTCTACGAGAATATACTCGTAATATTCTTGATTTTTTGCCTGGGAGTTTGAATAGTGATTCCATCCTTTGTAGAAAACTGCTTGTGCCATCATAATTGGCGAATCAAGATATTTGTATAAGGGCTCTTCAATAGTGAAGAGGTCTTCTTTGCATGGCTTTTCATAATATTGGCTTTTGAGCTTGGAACCTTGTGCTGTTTGAAGAGGTTTGGCTTGTGTGGTTTGGAGGCTAGAACTAGCCTTGTTTGTGGGTTGGATGGGTCCTGCAGTAGAGCCTACTACCACAGCATGGGAATAAGGTGTTTTTGTGGTAGCCATTTGAGTCTGGCTACGGGTAACAATTTGGTGTGATGGTGCAGCAGAGGCAGCCGCAGCACCATAGCTTGATTTGGTTCTGACAACAGAGTTTGAGGAGGTGGACTCCTTAGGGGGAGCCATCCTGATTAGGTTAATTTGAGGAGTCTGGCCCTGTAAGAATTCACGGGTAAGAAAGTCAGGGACAGAATTGGATTCTCCTTTAATATATTCTATTTGAAATTCAAAAATTGATAATAAAGCTTGCCATCGGGCAAAAATTTGTTTTGATGCAAGATTTGAAACATCATTTTGTAAAACATATTTAGCTGCGCTACAATCAACACGAACTAAAAATGGTTTATTTAATAATGCATTTTGAAATTTTTGAATGCAGAGAACAATCGATAAAATTTCTTTTTTGATGGTACTATAATTCTTTTGAGCAGAATTCCAAATACCAGAAGTAAATTGAACTAATTGTTCTTTGTTATTATTAGAGAGTCTTTGTTTGAGAATTCCTCCATATCCAACATCAGAGGCATCAGTCTCAACAATTTTAAATGCCTCAGGGTTTGGAATAAATAAACAAGGAATTTCTTTAACAAGTTTTTTGATTGTTTGAACGGCAGTTGTTTGGGATTGAGACCAGGGAGTTGGTTTCTTTTTAAGCCGAAGATAAAGGGGTTCGGCAATCTTGCTGATTTGGGGAAGAAAATCACGAACGTAATTTAAACTTCCTAAAAATCTTTGTAATTGGGTTTTATCAAGAATTTGGTCAGGGAATTTCTCACCAAAGGTAATAGCACGATCAATAGGGGTAAGAGTACCCTTTTCAATTAAGTGCCCAAGAAATCTAACCTTGGTAAGAAAGAATTCCATTTTCCTTTTTGATAAAACAAGACCATTTGATTTAATGATTTGATAAAATGTTCTTAGGTGTTTGAAATGCTGTTCAACGGTATTTGAGAAAACCAAGACATCATCAATATAGACAATAGTAAATTGTCCATAGGGATTGAATATGTCATTCATGATTTTCTGAAACTCACTGGGAGCATTTTTGAGGCCGAATGGCATTACATTCCATTCATATAGGCCAAAGGGGGTTGTGAAGGCGGTTTTATAACGATCCTTATCATGGATTTGGATCTGCCAGAAACCAGACTTCATGTCAAATTTTGAAAAGATTTTTGCTTGATAAATTCTTTGTAAAAGATCTTTTTGATTAGGGATTGGATATCTGACCCATTGGAGGGCATCATTTAAAGGTTTGTAATTAACTACCAATCGGGGAGTACCTCTTTCAATTTCAGCAGCCTTATTGACATAGAAGGCTGTGCAACTCCAGGGTGAGGTACTAGGACGGATAAGTTTTTTGGCTAAGAGATCATTGATCTCTTCTTTGCAAGTCTCAAGAAGAGTTTGATTCATTTGGGCTGGTCTGGCCTTAGTGGGGATTTGGAGATCTGAGAACCCAGTAGCATAGGGTAAGGAAACCATATGCTGCTTGCGATGCCAAAAGGCATCAGGAACATCAGAACAAAGATTGGATTCAAATTTTGATTTGATTTGGTTAATCTGTTGGACAGTNGGATAGTTTTGGGATTTTTAAGATGGTCAGAGATTCTTTCATGGAGAAGCTCTGTTTTGAGAAAATTTAATTGTTTAATTTTTCTAATGCTTTGGTCATTAGAGTTTTGGGCTTGTAAGAATGGAAAGACAATTTTTTGTCCTTGGAATTTTGTAGAAATCCCATCTTGGGTTATTTTAAATGGTTTGATTTTCTCTAAAAATGGTTGACCAAGGATTATGGTTTGGTCAAGATCCTTAGCAAGGATGAAGGTTTGGGGAAGGCAAAGGCCTTGGTTGCAGACATGGGTATTTGAAAGTTTGTATTGAACATTTAACCCAGATCCATTAGCTGTGTTAAGGCGTTGGGTAGTTCGTTCATAGAATTGAGTTGGAATAGCACCTTCGTTGATGCAGTTGGCATTTGCACCAGAATCAACTAAGGCAATAGCTGAAAATTTGAATGAAGCATTAATAACTAAGGTTATGCGAACATACCAATTTTGACAGGTTATGGTAGACACAAAACCAGGGATTGTTGGATTTGGTTCAACGAGCTCTTGAGTTGCAAAGGGGTTTATTAATGGTTCGTTGTTTGAAGTTGAAGCCTGTTGGTTTTGATGTCTGTTTAAGAAGGCTATTTGTTGCTTAATTTGTTTTATTTTATACTGCAGAGATGCAGTTGTAGTTTCAAGGGATTTGATTCGTCCAGAATGGTCGGGGATAGTTGGTTTTGATATTTTATCAAATTTTTGCATAATTTGATGAAGGTTGTAAGGTTGAGGAGAGTTTTGGGTAGAAACATTGTTTCTGAGATGCTCAAGGCAGGCCTTCTTTTGTTCTGGGTCTGCCAAGCTATCAATATAATAAAAAATGTTTGAATTTGGAGATGCACGAAGCATACGGATAGATTTGGGAGCACAATCTTCACAGCTAAGACCAATAATACAAGAATCACAATTACATGCTTGAAAATTCTCATTATTGGAAGAACTGGAAGAATTATGTTCAGAGGCTTGAATTTGGTTAAGCTTATGTTTTTCATCTTCAGAAGAAGATGAAGAAGTTTTTTGAAATAGAGCAAGGATTTGGGTTTTATCTTGCTCAGATATTTGTAAAGAATTGATTTTATTTGAGACTCTGCAAAATTTTGCGATATGACCAGGTTTACCACATTTAAAACATCCTTGTGTGGTTTTATCTGGATTTTGATTCTTAAAATTTTTAGGTGCCTTGAAAGGCTTATTATATTTTGGCTTTGAAGGAGTTTTATGGTAAAACTCAGGGGTTGTGAATGGTCTGTTAGACACATACCTTTTTGATTTATGAAAATTTTTATAATATTTGCGAGAAGATTTGTGTTTGTGTTTAGTTGGAGGTCTGAGAGGTGGAAACCCGAACTGTTCGCAGAATCCTCCTAACTCACGTTTGTAAAACTTATTTTCTTTATGGATTTGTTTCTTTAGTCTAATATCAGTACAGAGAGCAAGACCCTCTTCATGAATTAGACTAATAATCTGGCCATAGGACATTTGGTCATAAGGGATGATCCCATCATTTTCCTTCCTAAGGCGTTGTTTGATTTTCTCAGAAAACAGAGTTGGTAATCCTGTAAGGAATTTTTCTTTCCAACAGGGAAGGTTAGCATCAGGTCTGGTTAAGACTTTGGTTAAGAAAGTATCTTTGTACCATTTGAAATCATGTAATTTCTTACATCTAAGATTTGATAATTGTTCAGCTGTTCTATCTTTGAGACGAGAAGGGTTTCCTAAAAAGTAATTTGCAATGCTGAAAATAAGAGTATTAACAGCATCCTCAATAGGAATACCTTCACCATCAAGAAGGGGAACACCTTCAGGTGTGATTTGAACAGCCATTAAAACTTCTGTTTCTTTGTTCAAACCATATAATATTCCCCTAAAACAACAACTCGCTCTTAACAAATCTTTTGTTTTAGATCAAATCAATCAACGATTAACTATCCTTAATGCTACCGAAACACATTTAAGTGATCCTCAAACACCAGTCCCAATCTCCATTATTTCTTTACAGATTTCTTTTCTTTTGAGTAATTATTTTCTTTTAAGTTTTTCGACGCGGTACATGCCTTTGGATTCTTGGGAGGAGTGGCAGAAGAGTGTAAGACCACGTTTGTGCCCAAGTCATGTTGGAAATACCATCTTAAGACTTAGATCTAGGTGATTACCCCAAAAAGTGTTGTTCTACAGAATTTGAGAAAACCAAGACATCATCAATATAGACAATAGTAAACTGTCCATAAGGATTGAATATGTCATTCATGATTTTCTGGAACTCGCTAGGGGCGTTTTTGAGGCCGAATGGCATAACGTTCCATTCATATAAGCCAAAGGGGGTTGTGAAGGCGGTTTTATAACGATCCTTATCATGGATTTGGATCTGCCAGAACCCAGACTTCATATCGAATTTTGAAAAGATTTTTGCTTGGTAAATTCTTTGTAAAAGGTCCTTTTGATTTGGGATAGGATATCTGACCCATTGGAGGGCATCATTTAAGGGTTTGTAATTAACTACTAGCCGAGGAGTTCCTCTTTCTATTTCAGCAGCCTTATTAACATAGAAGGATGTGCAACTCCAAGGTGAGGTACTGGGTCGGATAAGTTTTTTGGCTAAGAGATCATTAATCTCTTCTTTGCAAGTTTCAAGAAGAGTTTGATTCATTTGAGCTGGTCTTGCCTTAGTGGGAATTTGAAGATCTGAGAATCCAGTAGCATAAGGTAGGGTATTATATATAAGAGGGATTGTAGATAGCTAACTTTATCTCCCCATGACAATGACGATATATAGGTGAAGACAAAGTTAGTATGCTCGTTCTCCAGAAGGATACGATTTTTTTGGAAAAACCCTAGAAACCCTACTATCCTTTATAAGTCAACAAGAACCCTAGAATTTGGTGGCAAATGATTACAAGTCAAATAATTAACCATTTGTCACTATAAGTGATATCTTATTGTGCGGAAGTGATTGAATATGGTTGTCATTATTCCTGGAAATTTCAGATCTTTGGTAGAATAGAGCATATTCTTCATTTTCTTGATTCCTGTAAATGTCCAAGCCATAAGAGGACTCAAATCCTACATTATTGGATAATATTCGTTGAGAGAATTCCATCGATATCTCGTGCGTAAAATTTTGATATAACCCTAGCCTCCAGAATCACTCTTGAAAGTTCAAATTTCCCAAAAAAACCCGAAAGACTATCCAAATTTGCATTATGTGATAGCTCCACCCCCACATTGGCAGACCTACCTAGCCCACTGTCTGATCCTCTTAAGCCCTTAGAAAAACATGCCAAGACCTTGGTCGATTTGCCTATCCTTAGAAGTCCATATATTTACAAAGATCCACTTAGGTGGTTTTTCTATAAATAAGGGTCATGTTGGGTCCCAGTTGACACTGAGAGGGAGGGTGAATTAGTGTGTCAAATCCTTTTTCTTTTTTTAGCTGTACCCCTGATGTGGCAATCACTATTTGCACTTCAATAGATACATGCACAATATATTGATGCTTCTCAGAGTTGTTATGTGTACTACTAGCAATTCTTACTCCTACACAGAACTTACTCACATAAACTGTATTGTTGGCTAGAGCTGTCTCATAAACCCTATATGGTAATCACTATCTCATACATACACAGTTGTATGCACATCCACACTGCACCACCAAGTGGCCAGGTCTACCAGATGTACACACTAATCCTACAACCAAGTACTCTAATCCACAATACAAATACGAGTATACACATCCACAACACAAAAAATACGTGCTTTGGCTAGTTGTCTACATGTACAGAGTAATGCCCACTGTCGAACTCAGGATTTATTCAATACTAATTATAACTGCATCCACAGCCAATGGAACACATTCCCAGTTTCCACCCTTGACTTACAAAGACTAGGTCTTCACCCAAATTTTTTCAGAATGAATTGAGAGGCCATACCAGCCCAAATAAGTTTAGGTAGTAGTAACTACTAAGGAACACACATCCCTTGTGTCCAGGACTCACTGAGCACCAATTACAAAAATAAGATTGGGCTTCTAACAATGCCCTATAGTGAAGCACTTATATATACAAATTTTTTCTAAAATAAATTACAACTATCATTTAGGTATTTTATCAAACATCTTGCCTATAGTGATTTATAATAATGAAAATTTGATAAAAGTGAGGTTACCTTGGCAAGGAGCAACCTCTGGAAATGCGATGATGTCGATCTCCACTTGATGTGGACTACAACCACGTTGCCTTGGTGTTGCCAATACTTCAACCCCGGTTGACACTTGTTTTTATTGAAGCAACTCACAAGAACCAAATTCCATGTTTTTCTTCTTATTCTTTCTTTTCTTTTCTCCTTGTCTTTGCTTTTAATGTTGCAACAATGGCATTCACACACACACACACACACTCACACTCCTCTCTCTACTTCTCCTCTTGTAGTCTTCCCTGTAAGTACAACTTTAATGGAGAAATAATATTCTTAACAAGAACCATTAAACTCGATTAATGGGCTTGAAAAAATCTTTCTTGAGAGGCATTCAAGACACACAAAAAGAGAGGGGAAAACTTCATTTTTGTTTCCTCCTTCTTCCCTTCTCTTCCCTTATCTTCCCTTTCCTTTTTCTTTCTCTTGGCAACTACCAATGGACCTTGCTGCCTTCGTTTCCAGCAGCTTCCTAAGCCTTTAATGGAGACTATGAATTCATGTGCAAGAGGATGGAAGTCTTTCCTTTAAACCCTAAGCCTTCTACGATCTTCAACTCATTTTTTTGACCACCCCTACAACCCCTCTGCTTGCTTTCTTCCTTTTGGTGTGTAGAGCTTGAAATGGTGAAGAATCTCCAACTTGAATCACCCAAATTGGAGTTGGGATGAGAGAGATATGGCACTTTAAAGTTGGGCTAGCTAGAAAGCCAGAAATGAAATCTTCGGAGCTTAGGCGTGGTGTATGCTTACAGTACGTGCAATGAGGGCGTGATCCAAGCCGTCGATCAAGTATGACATTGGCCAATTAATCTGGGCTATTAAATGTTTCAAATAGTCAATAAATGGTAGCCATAGGATATGAATAATAAAAGGTCATGCTGATATCATGCTAATGTAGGGTTCGACGCATGCGTCAACATGCCTTTTTGTTGTCCATTTCTCATTGGTTGCTTTTGTTGGCTTCTCTCTACTTTATGAAAAAGTGAAACACTTTTCAGTCATTGGATCTTGCTACGTGGCATGATCATAACCCTCCATTTGAGATTCTTTAATACTTTCTAATTGTAGACAATTCCTCTTCCATTATTTCATTGCAAAATACCCCCACAACCTCAACTCCTCAAAATTTTACAAAAGCCCCTGAAATTTCAAAAATAAAATTTGAAAAATCCACCTAACACCGAGAGCAATTGGGGATTTTTTGACTTGGCATTTCAAATCGGCTCCGCAGAAATCTTCATAACTTTCTCATACGAACTCCGATTGAGCTGAATTGAAAAGTTTTGGAACCACAACTCGATCCTCTACAACTTTTCATAAAATCTGACTGTCCAACTCAGCCATTTAAAAGACCAAAATGCCCCTAGAACTTTTCAATGTCATAACTTCCTCATTCAGAATAGAAACACGACGAAATTAAAAGCGTTGAAAAGATTGGAATTTCTATCGTATCATTATATGGAGAAATGTTCTTCCAAAAAATTCATCTTTAATGCCAAAACTGCCCCCGACTACAACAAAGCTATATTTTGACTATGAATGTCGTAACTTCTTCATACAGTATCAGAATGTGACAAAATCAAAAGCATTGGTCTAGATAAATTATAATCTATATTTTTATCTTTAAAATATCATTTTTATTACCAAAAATGACCCCTAGTGTAAATATACTAATTTTTCCAGTTTTAACTCGAAAACCTGCACCACCTACCATGGATGTATCAAATCAGTCCATACATACCATATGACTCTGTTATCTCATTGGTGACACTGAATGCTGTCATATCACCCAAATGGCCACTTCATCACTGCCATGTGGTCGAGTTGCCAACAACAACAACCATAAAACAACATGCCATTTCCTAGGAAAAAGTGAGAAAAAAAAGAGAAAAATTTAGGAAAAATTTGGAAAATTTCCCAAAGTTTTGCCAAAACCCCTAGGAGTCAATTGAAACCTACGAATTCCATTAGAATATTGTCAAAACCCTGATTTTCCCCCAAAAGTCTTGAAAAACCTTGGACACTTTTTTTTTTTTTTTTGTAGAAAAAAATTCTAAACACCTTAGAAAGCCTAGAATAGTGGTGGAAACCATATAAAGTGCTAAATCATTACCAAGAGTCCATTTTCTTTAAAAGTGCCAAAAGAAAGCGATGTCTTCACCCTTAAGTGTAAGTAATATTTTATCCCTAACTTGCATTTAGTCCATTATTTCAATTATTTAGTGTAAAATATAGCATTTTATAGCCATTATGTTGTCTGCATTAGCATGTGGTAAATGTTGTAATTTGGTAGTCATTGTGAGAGGGGATGAATCAATGAGTTTAATTCTGATCCCTGAATTTGGTTTGTATACTGACTTGGAAAACCCTGTAACACCTATTCCTCTTCATACACAGTTGTATACACATTCAACCTCTCATAGGCACTTCTAAGTGTGCACACTTATTTCACATTTCACGCACTTCAACAGTATATAGTGCAAAACAAAGAACACACCCATGAGGTTCTGTAAGATGCCTATATCCCTAGAGAAGTGCCTGTAAAGGCTTCGTACCTACTCAATATACTATTTTAACTGCACCTATAATTTCTCACACTCAGTTTTCTCAACCTACAGCTGAGATGGCACACCTAGTGCTGGTACAACTTGCAACACCCACTACAAAGGAGCACCCACTCCCAATGCTTAGCACCCAGTACAAAATACACAATAAAATAGGACTTATACACGATAGCCTATAATCAACACTATGTAACATGAATACATCAATCCACTACAGTTAGCATGCATTCAATATAATAGACAATATATGTAAATCAAATTTAGGGTTTAGAGAATCTCATAATCGGTTATTTGTGATGATTTGGGAACCTCCAGTGATCACTGGAATCTCCAACTTTATCTCTAAAGGAACTTGGTTCATCAAGTGATCACTAACTGACTTGATACCCACAAAGACCTCTCCATCATTTTCTTGTATGCACAAGGAACCCCACAACTTCTCTTTTCTCTCCTTTCCTCTTCTTTCCTTGGTTTGGAATCAATGTTCCATGAATACTACTGAACTGCCCTTCAAAACCAGCTTTAATGGAGTGAAAACACTTCCCAAATATACCCAAACACATTCAAAGTGGCACACATACAAAGGGGAGCTTTTCTTGCAAAATACGTGGTCTTCCTCTCATTGAAAGCCAATTCTCTGCCTTCCATTGCGTAGAGAACAAAATTCTTGAAAAAAATGCAACTTGAATGGACAGATTTGGCATTATGGTTAGAATGTTATGACCTCCCAAAGTCGGATGAACCATAACAACCCAAATGAAATCTATAAAAAAATTGTGTCAAAATATTGAGAGAGCACACTTATTTTTTGTTGTTGAGCTTTCAAGAGATCTTCAAACTACGAACTCTCAGGAATTCAGAAACAAAATATGTTAGCAAAATAGACGGTTGAGTCATGTCACTTGATACTCTTCTTAAGACCGTAGGTGCCCCCAATAGTGCAACCAGGTGAGTTATGTATTGGCCTCCAAGATGAAACAACCCTATGGAACCCTAGTAGTTGTGCACTCAACTGCTAGACCCCTTCGAGTACTCCAACGTTGTGCTCAACTAAAGATAAAAAAAAACTCAAAATACACTTAAGTAGAAACACTTAAAATAAGAGTAAAACAAGATGTCAATCCTCATAACACATTATAACTTGAGTGAACTTTGTAATTAGTCATTTGTGTGTACAATGACTAGAGATCCCCTCTATTTATAGAGGAAAAGAGACTTCTAGAAAATACATGAAGATACAAAGTCTCTGAAGAAAAGAAAGAGAAAGTCCCTCAAAATAAAGAGACAAAGACTCAAGTCTCTCACAAGAAGAGGAAGAGATAAGATTCTCAAATTGAAGAGACAAAGACTCTCATAAAATGAAGTAAAAGAGTCCCAAAGATGAAGAGACAAAGTACTAAAAATGAAGAGACCATATTAAGTGTCATTTGTAAATACATGAAAGGTCATTGAGAATACAAAGAGATAAACATATGAGAGGTCGTACAAGAGGAAATGAAAAGGCACAAGAAACCAAAAGGTAATTTAAATCTTATAATAATTTAAATAATCATTTAAATTCCAACAAAATCTTTCTAGGGTGGCTTGGGGTAAGCTGGTGAGAGGGTATGGTGGCACAAATCCTAGCTGTGGGATCAAGTCAAAAGGATCAATTAATCTCGACTGTTGGATACTAAAAAAGGACAAAAGATGACATCGTATGTCACTAGTAGAGTACACGCACGAACCACACTATCAAGCGGAGATTCGGTGAGGTACATCAACATGATGCATAATGGAACGAACCATTCACAGACCTTGTGATGGCATCTTCAACATCATGCCTTAGGACGAAATGCACGCACCCTTAGATTGGCACCTGGGCCACGTGGCTATGGGTGTCAAATGGTGTGGTTTAGGCTATTTAGTCCAGTTTTGGTTTGGTTTATATTTTGATGAGGTGAAACCAAAATCGCACTGGATAGAATTAAGCTGAAATCAGAATCGTTTTCTTCTTTAAAAATAGCGGTTTCTAATCTTTTTGTTATTCGGTTCACAATTGATTTACAACCAGTTAATAGATCAGATATTAGAGAGAGAGTAGGAAGTTGAGAGAAGGAGAGAGTGAGATAGTAGAACTGTAGAAATTTACTTCTGTGTTGTAAGTTTATCAAAATCTGTCTTTACAACTGTTATATATAGATATAATATTAAAGAAGTCTTGTCAGCTTAGAAGAACATAGGTAACATGAATCCTACAACTAGTGTGAGTCCTATATACAATAAACTTCTTAAAGAGTCAAGATGATATACTTTTATTTTATTTTATTTTATTTTTTCCTAAGGACAATATACTTTCTATCTATGTAAGAGATTACATGTACGATAACTATTTAATTATGATTCTGGAAATCAGAAAATCAAAATGTATGAAGTCGAAACTCCATCTCGTCTTGCCCTCTCGATTAGTACTTTCTTTTTATTTTTTTATTTCATTTTATAGAGACCCCAAAAAAGTCTAAACACTAAAACTCTGAAAGTTTTAAAACACTAGGTTCTAGTTAACCATCAGTTTTACGGTTCTTAATTGAATTGAATAGAGAGTATGGCTTATCAAACCAAAATCGGGTTGTGTTTCTATGGTGCGGTTTGGTTTGGTCAAAACCAATTGATTTTGGTTTCGATAAACAGTTTCGTTTACATATTGACACCCTTACACGTGGCTCAACACGACTGTAGATTTAGGATCCCGTTGACTTCCCTATATTACAAAGAGGCCCTCCTGCCTTATATTTTTATGCGGAAACTCCCCCACATCCAAATTCTCTGAAATTGCACAAAATCCCTTCAAAGAAATAAGTGTTATGCTGAAACTTCCCCTCCTACACCGAGAGCAAATGACAGTTTTCCGATTTGGATTTTCGAATCGGATTTATGGAAACGACCATAACTTCATATGACTTTGGATTGATTCGAAACTAGGGGTGTCAACGGTCCGGGTTGGTGCGGTTTCGGTCCGGTTCCACCGGTTTCGGTGTGACTTTGGAACTAACCGAAACCGTCCCATTAAGGAATTATCGGTTTCGGTCCAGTGTCGGCTTCGGTGCGGTTTGGGTTCGGGTTGTACCGGTTTGGATTTATCAGGTTCATTTCGGTTTGGATCGGTTTTTTAAACCGGTATGGACCATTAGCTTGGGCACTTGGGCTTGGGCGCTTGGGCACTTGGGCTTGGGCAGTTGGGCTTGGGCACTTGGGTTTTGACAGGTTGAACTTGAATAGTTGATAAATGTTGGGCTTGGGCACTTGGGCTACTGTTGGTCCAGTTGGACACTTGGGGCCTTGGGCTTCTCCCACTTGAGAGTTGGCCCAGTTAGATTAATGAGTTTTAACTTTTAAGTCCGGTTTTATATCGGGCCGGTTTGGATCGGTTCCGGTTTCGGTGCACATTTCCGGTGTTCCGGTGGCCCAATGGTCTAACCCGAACCGAACCGATACCGGATTCAATTTTAAATACAAACCGAANCATTAGCTTGGGCACTTGGGCTTGGGCACTTGGGTTTTGACAGGTTGAACTTGAATAGTTGATAAATGTTGGGCTTGGGCACTTGGGCTACTGTTGGTCCAGTTGGACACTTGGGGCCTTGGGCTTCTCCCACTTGAGAGTTGGCCCAGTTAGATTAATGAGTTTTAACTTTTAAGTCCGGTTTTATATCGGGCCGGTTTGGATCGGTTCCGGTTTCGGTGCATATTTCCGGTGTTTCCGGTGGCCCAATGGGCTAACCCGAACCGAACCGAGACCGGATTCAATTTTAAATACAAACCGAAACCGGCCCGATAAGCCACCGGTTCGGTTTGGATCGGGCTTAATCGGTTCGGTCCGGTCCGGTTTAGATATTGACACCCCTACCTCGGGGCCAACCGGTGGGCCCCTACCGGCGGGCCGACCTACCCTCTGTTCATGACCGGCGGGTCAACCCACCCGAGAGGCTCCTAACGTGATTTTTACGTTCGAATGGACCCAAAACGGACTTGTGACATTCTTTTAGGATTCTAAACGTGATTTTATCATCAAATCTTGTTAGTGTTGAGCCCAAAGTGGTGAAATGCTAACCCGATTCACTTGTGATAGGTTCACCAAAATTTACGCTTCTCGCACCGGATCTCACCCATACCGGGCTTGAATCTTTGTACACAACAGGTAAGTGGGGAGAGGAAGTTTGGCCTTATTTTAAGGCTTGTTTGGAATTCATTAAATTGTATCTAGACTAGCCATGTCATCATGTAAATTATATGTAGCTTAGCCATCTTCATATTATTATGACATGTGTGTTGTGTTTATTTTCTCAATGTCAAATGATGATGTGAATATGTGATGAACGATGACATTATTGTGCATAATGCATTAATAGACTAGATGCCATAGTCGGCTTGGAAACGAGTGCATTGGTGGCCCATGGAATGGAACGCGGTGGCACTATACAATCGTACTGTGTCATATAGGAGCATGCGATTTAGGGTTATCATCTTCCCGTGCTACGACCCTTCCCAACAGGGGTTGAGGTGTTGGGTTACCATTTGGGGGGAAGGAGTGGTTGTCGGGTCACTGTGGCGGTTAGACATACGCTCGGTTGGTCATTAGGACAGTCGGTAACCTCGGTGGTATATTCAAGAGGGCCAATCGTACTGCTTTTAAATTTCTAGAGTCAACACCTTTATTTTCTGTCATTTACTTTTATGTTAAGAGCCGGTGGTTGGCATGCTTTACTTTTTTGAGTACTCAAGGTGGGCCTTCTCCGACAGCCCTATGGGCGTACCGCAGGATGGAGTTCGCGGCTCGTACCCAGAGTATACGCGCACTGTGGTTGTAGTAGCACTAAACCCAAGACTAAATAATGTTGTTTAGGTGGATGTGATTTAAAATGAATTGCATAGCATATAGTGCATATGGTTGTGATTGTTGTGTGGACTGTTGTGTGGTCCTTTTTTTCACTTACTGAGTTAGTGAGCTCATCCCACGTGTGCACCTCTTTTAGATGATTTTGCAGGTCATGAGCCTGAAGATCAAGGGTCGGGCCCTATAGTTGAATTCCCCGAAGAGGATTGGTGGGTCCCCGAGGAATATGAGCACGGCACGGATTGCTCGTGCGAGGGCTGTGCTGTGGGACCACAGCAGTGACTCAATGCAGGGTTACTTTTTTATTCTTTTGATGATCCCTTGTGTGTACTTGATATGTGAATTGTTATTCTTTTGTGTAAATATCATGCCTGCGGGCCCACATGTATTTATCTATGTACTACAATTTGAGTATCAAGTATATTGGGGATATTTACAGGTAAATTAAGTCTTCCGCTGAACTGTTGAACATTATCTTAGTTGTGTGTTTGCTGTGGTTGGATACTGTATCAGATGATCCTAGCAGGTTTGGGTTAACCGGAGTTAACCCGGTCACTGGTTCGGTTATGTATGAACGGGGTGTTACACCCAGTAGAGGGGTAGGGGGAAATGACAGGGAGCGGGGACACACTATATACACACTCATACACTTTGTTAGTTTCTTTTACTCACATAGGGATTTGATAAATCTTTTCAACATCGTAATTTGTGATTGTAAAATCAATAAAAAAAAATTGCAATTGTAAAACATAATTTACATCCACCAATTTTGTAAATCTTTTGATTTTTGTCAACAAGGCTACCTGATTGAATGATCCACGTGTGCTCAGACACAAAGGGTATGAAATGACAAACCCACCCCTATTGAATGAAAAAAATCCACTCACTCTCCGTTCATAGTTTATGTTATGGGCGTAAGTTTGGCCCTGACAACCCGAACCTCCCCGGCTCGCCCTGAGCCTGAACCTTGTCTAACGCTATTATGAGGGTCAACTCGACCCGACCCAACCTTGACTAGGGTTGGGCTGGGCCTAGATTGAGACCTAGGCCCAGCCCAAACCAGCCCGATTTTAACCCTGATCTATTATTGTGTTTAGTAATAGCATTCCCCTTCCCCTAGGCCCATATCATGTGTTACACAAGTCACATCATGTATTACACAAGCATTACACAAGCGGTCTGTATGACTTCAACCCACATCATGTGTTACACAAGCCACATATTCTTACTTATTGAGCTAAGATGACCAAATGGCCAAACTATTTCCCCATTTTCTTTACATAGGCTATCTTTGTGTCTCTTGCCATGTATTGATATGAAACTTTAGATACAGTACCAATCATGAAGAATTGGACCAAAATTTGACATGTCCAATTTCTTGGAGATGTGGTTATGTTGGGCGATTAAATGGTCTATCTTATAACTAGACTGACAACCTTGCTTGCTGCAAATTTTATAGATTAGAGTAGATTAGGGGTGGAAAAGGCCTGGCAATAGACTTAACATCTCCCCACCCACGCACCCTTTGGTAAGCATAGACTTACCATTTGTGACCTATATATATATATATATATATATAGGACCAAGGATTAACCTGGCTCCACTCAAGGTTGGGCCTGAGCATGAATCCGGCAGGATCGGGGTTGGGCTTGGGTTGAGTTTTGGAGACCTAAGGTTGGTTGGGGTTTTAAGAAACCCGGCCCAACCTAACCCTTTTTCACCCCTAGTTTATACCCTTTTATGCCCCCTCGTTGTGCCCCCATTGCTACAGGCCACATGATCGAATAGTATGCTTCTTCCCATCTTTTTACTGTAAGCAATTTCCTTCCGCACACCTGGACGATGGTTTAACGGTTTGACACTGCTCATTTAAGAGCTTAAGAGCATAGGTGCACCGGTGCTGCTATGCACCATTATTCCCCCTGCCCTTTGGGCCCCAATGGGTGCCCACCTCCCCTCCAAAACACCATAGTGGTGGGTTCAACTTGACACCGCAAAAAAAAGGGGCAATTTCCCCTTTAGAAACCCTACTTCAAATGCTTGTCTATCCTTGACTATGGATGGTATTTTTCTTTTTTTTTTTTTCTTTTTGTTGGAAGATAGTAAATTGGTTGAACGGTAGTAAAGTGTCGGTATTAACTATTAATCGGGGGAAAAGAAAAAGTACTGAAGTGTCGGTCCAATGAAGGAATGGCATCCAAATTCCAAGTGTCGGCCCCTTCACTCTCCTTAGCATTTCTTGCCTTATTTGCCCCTAATGACCACTAATTCTTTAAGTACTGGGCTTTTAACAATAGCGAGGTTGTACATCTCAATATAAAAGAACAGATACGACACCACCAATCCAAATCTTTGACTTATTTTATACGTATGGAAATCGGTGCCACCGATACGAAACGGATATATTAGTCCAGCCAAGCTGATACCTATAATGGTTCACAAGTTTGGGTTATTGACTTGTGAACCAATATAGTAGCGAATGATCGACTCCTTATGCTTTTTCTTTCTGAAACTAAAACCACTCAGGAATTTTAAATCTTTTTACAGAATGCTAGGATTCGATTATTTGTTAAGTTTGTCTCAAATTTTTGACCCGTTTTGAAGATTGATCCGCTCTGACATACTTTGGTGGCGATTCGAATAGAAATTTTTCTGAGATCTGTGATGGAAGCAAAGGGGTTGGGCCGATAGGCCCGAGCCCGGAGCCCATCATTGATCTAGTATTGGGGTGTAGCCCCCATAGTATGGTTCGACAGGATCGACCACGACCCGATGGGTCGACCCGTGACTTTGAGTATATATAATGTACTATTGTTTGTTGAGAAAGTCATTGTATTTTTAGGGTTTTTCAAGCTAGGGTTTCAGGACAAGTTTTCTTGCCACTGCTTGGGTATAATCTCTCTTTCTGTATAATGAAACTTTTTCTTTGCCGAGGACGTAGCATACCAACCTAGTGTGTGAACCTCGTTAAAGCTCTGTGTCGTGCGGATCTATTGTCTCTTTATTTTTCGAATTTCTGGGTGTTTGATCTAATAATATCTGCTATTCTGTGGTGAATGAGAGCAGTGGTCTTGCTTTCTGCAAAAATTGTATCTAGGTTTTCATTATCTGGCATTCGTCTTGGTGCATCCACACAGAGGTGTCCTTCCCAAGTGCAAACTTCAAAAGCGCTTGCACGTTTATCTACCTCAGTTGTACTTCCTTTGATTCTCAATACTAAGATGGACTTGTGTTTTAGATAGCAACCGTTTCGCTTTGAAGCTTGTTGGTTAGTTTCACTTGTAGAAAGTAATGAAAAATGAGTGATTTCCTCATGTCGTTGGCTCTCCTTCATTTTCCTTAAATTGCAAACTTTCCAAGCTTACACACAAAGTGCGATCATGGAACAAATCGGTGGATGGAAATATTAATATTCGAGAAACTCATTTAAGGGTCATGATTGAAAATTTACATTCCACCGATATTACCCTTCGAGCCGAGCATTGGCAAGAGTCTGAGAACTACTAGACAACCCTCATCAAAAGAACAATTGATCAGCAAGAGCTTCTGTGGTCTCAAAAATCCCGATTGGACTGGATTCACTTTGGAGATAAGAATTCTCGATTTTTTCACCTAACTAGCTCTAGAATGAAGGCTCGTAATTTTATTAGGTGTTTGAATTATAATGGACTCAACTTAACAGAAAGAGAAGACATAGGTGCTGCCATTTCAAACCATTTCCTTTACATATTTTCTTCATCAGCCCCTGCGTTGGATGACTAACATTTTGATTGCGTTAGGAGCAGGGTTACTGCTGAGTATAATAATATGCTTCTACAACTTGTCACAACCAAAGAAATTTACAAAACAGTGATGAGTATGGCTTCTTATAAGGCCCCTGGTCCTGATGGGTACCAAGGGTTGTTCTATAAAAACTTGGGCAATCACTGACCCTGATGTGGTGAACACTATGCAAGCTTTCTTCCACTCAGGTTCCTTCTCCAAAACCCTAAATCAAACTTTCATAGCTCTCATCCCCAAAGTTGATCATCCCACAGCCATAGGGGAATTCAGACCCATAAGTCTATGCAATTTCATCTAAAAGATCATTTCGAGAATCCTTGTCATGCATTTACAACCCATTTTATCCGCAATCATCTCTTTCAATCAAAATGGGTTCATCAAAGGGTGTAATATCCAAGATAATATCCTTATCTGCCATGAACTTCTGCACCAGATTAAGCTTAAAAGGCATGGTCAACTTGGCTATATGTCCATCAAAATTAATATGCAAAAAGCCTATGATCGGATGGAACCGAGTTTCCTTGAAAAAACTGTCTTATGGTTTCGATTGCAAATGGGTTAAGTGGGTGATGTTCTGTGTTACCACCCCTAAAATGGCACTTCTTCTCAATGGCTCTCCCCTGGATTATTTTCAACCTACTCGAGGATTACGTCAAGGGGATCCTCTCTCATCATACTTGTTTGTATTGTATGTGGAAGTCCTATCCTCTCATCTAGCTGTTGCTCATCAACAATCACAAATTCAGAGTATCAGGTTATCTCATGGAGGTGAATTTATTTTACATTTAGCTTTTGCTGATGATCTAATTTTGTTTGGGCAAGCCACTTCCAGCAAACTACATGCATTCAACCCCATCATTGATAAATGAATACCTTAATGAATACTACCATCATTCAGGGCCATAGATAAATCTTGCTAAAACTAGAATCCAGTACAGCCCAAATGTGAGTTCCAATTTCAAATGGCATATTGTAGAAAGACTTCAAATTATATCTTTTGCTAGACTCGATGTTTACCTTGGAATTTTACAAGGTAAACTTCATCCATTCTTAGTGATCTTGATGCTTACAGTCGTAAATTTTTCTGGTCAAATGGAGACAAGAAACTCACCCCTACTGTTGGCTTGGACTGAGTTTCCTGCTTGCTTGGAGACACTCTTTAAGAAAATCGCGTAAGTCCATGGATGATCATTTCCAACTCTCTTTAACTATCAACATTATGTGAAATATTTGGCTAGCTTTTCTGGATGAAGCGTTCCGGTCTAGTCATACATTTGGATGGAGCATTATTTGGAAATCTACAGCCTTGCCTTATGTATTTTCTTCCCAAAGCTCCTCAGTAGCAAACGAGGACCTCCATTGTTCACTGGCTCCCTCCTCTCCAACACTTTATAAAAATCAATATAGTTGGGGCATCTCGCGGCAATCCTGGTCTTGCTGGGGTTGGGGGTGTGTTTCGAAATCATAACGACATTTTCCTCATTGGTTTCTTGTTTGGAATCGGTATCGCTCATGCATGTGTTGCTGAGGCTTTAGCAGTTTTTCATGCTTTAAATTTGGCTCTGGAGGCAAGCTTCAACTCTATTCTGATCGAGGGTGACAATCTCACCATTATAAATATCCTTAAGTGGCAATCTCATTCCATTCCTTGGCAGATTAAGCACATCATTGAAGACTATTGGGTTCTTGCTTATCGTTTCACCTAAGTCTCTTGTACCCACATCCTTCGTGAAGGAAACTCAGCTGCTGACATGCTTGCCTCGCGTGGGGCCTCTTCTCAGTGCCGATCCATCTGATACTCCCCCCCTTCTTTTCTTTCTTATGTGTTATTTTATGATAGTTGTAGTACTTACTTTTCGTGTTGTTCTAGTTCTTGTTGTATTTGTTAAGTTGTTTTCATATATCAAAATAAATAAATAAATAAAATAAAATAAAAAGAAACTTTTTTCGGGGAGCTATTATTGGCTTAATGTAGGTGAACGATGATAGATGAAGAATTGGGAGATATGGATGATTCAAAGGAATTATAATTTTTTTTTCTCACTATAGTACTACCTCGTGGCCTTGGAGTGTAATCTCTCTCCTTTTGAATATGTATAATCTTTCGTCTGTTTTTATTTTTTATCTTTTTATCTTAGGCCCAATAACGAGTTTGTACTATTAATGTGTAAGATATCACATACAATTATAACAAAACAAGCTAACTTTTATAACATTTAACTCCTACACTAATGTAACTCAGTTTCTTTCTTGTTAATGAATCCCCCCACCCCCCTGGCAAAAAATAATAATAATAATTATTATTATTGGAACCGAACCAAATTAAATTTAGTATATATCGATATGGGTATATACACTGAGCCACTATTTGGTATGGTATCAGTATGGGGTATGATATAAAAAACACATCATACTATATCAATACTGTACCAAATACCAAACCAAAATATGGTATTAGTATGAGGTATATATGCAATATACTAAAACGATATCATACCAAATACTGATATTGAACCGTTTTGACATCCTTAGGTAGGTGCTAAGGCCCTTATAGGGATGGGCTTGGATTAGGATCAGAGAGCATTTATGTCAGTTGATCCCAATCATACCCACCTAGTCAAGATGAAACCATGGTTTTAGGTATCCGTAGCCATTGGATGGAAACCATTTAGACAACTAACATTGCATTATTTTCTTATAGCTTAAGAAATAAAATTGAAATTTTTACAGGAAAAAAAAAATTTTTGAACTGAAATCACAACCAATTTTTTTTTCCCCCTGATTGATTCTATGCTAACTGACAAATTTGGAAAATCAATAATTGTGTAATTTATAAGACCTCCTAGTGAATGTGGGCTTTATACACCACAACTGCACCAATTACGCTAGACAATTATTCTTAAAGAGCGTTATCTTTACAGATTGCTCTATTTCTTTTGTTGCTGCTAAATGCAACTTCAGTAGTGGCTTGGTGCTTCAGCTATGGAGACAAAGGCTTTTTGAGATGCTCTGTTCCTTATGGATTTGCTCAACTTGTGTTGGCTCCTTCTCTGATTAGGTTGTCTTGTTGTTTACTCACGGTCATTGGCTCGTCTTTCAATATTGACTGGACTCTATCATAGTTGAGGATGTTTGCAGTATCTCATTTCTTTTGATTTAGTTTTTATATATCTATTTTTTTCTTGATCAGTTAAATACCGATGTTGTTTTTTATGTAAAATGAAAATGGAATTAAATTAGAAAACTATTACATCAATGTTTGTATAGGATACTAAATTATTTATAGGCACCTTATGAGTCAGATAAATCATAAGAAGTACCACATCGTTGGTAGACCAGAGCTGAAAATGGGTTAAAGTTAATATGTTCAAAAACGAAGAAGGTATGCTCTCCAGCCCTCCATTCTTGCCTGCATCAGTCCAAGATATAATACCCTTGTACTTGACTTAAAAGTTTCTCCTGTTAATACATACCAAACAGACGGTGATACACATTTTCCATGGTTGATCATGCAATAAGCCCAACTACCTGAATTGTTATTTAAAGTATCAGACATGCTTGCATGGATTACAATGTGGTAATCTAAAATGGGGTAGTCAGGGATAGTAGAATTGAGAGGGGGAGATATCACCTGTTATTCACTTGGTAGACTTTGCAAACTTAACCAACGGTTTGCAGGTGATAAAATTAAGTGAGCGTTTGGGGTTGTTTTTTTGAAAATAATTTTATTACCATGTTTCTAGTTAAAGTAGCAGATAGTAATAAAATTAGGGAAGAAAGTGAAATTATAATTATCAGGTATAGCATTTGAAAAAAAAAAAAAAAAAAATACATAAATCAAATTATTTGAGGTGGTTATAGAGAGGTTCTCAGTTTTCAAATCCAATGGGCTAGCAACATAATCCTGAGAGGAAAGTCACAGAATAAAAAATGTATGCGCACAATGACAGAGATTGTTTGTAGCAAAATGCACAATTGAAACTAACATCCATCCATTGCTAAGGAATCTTTTAGTAAGGGTATCCTTCCATATGCGAGTCCCAAAAGAAGGATCTTAAATTGGGATGAAAGTTCAAAAAAAAAAAAAAAAAAAAACTGCCACCAGTATGAGCAGAGAGACGAACAAGCACACCTGTATGAGTTTTCAAGTTTAGTGGCCTTGTTTGCCAAAATTTTTTCTTTCATCCATTTAGAGGACAGATTGTGAGTTTGTATAAGTTTTCTTTTCATTCTATTGAATTTCTTTTATAAAAATAAAAGATAAAAAAATGAATAATACTGAGAATGAATATTTTTTCTCGTCAAGATACGTATGTGAGATTTACTATTTTATCATAGGATTCATAAACCCCTATAAGATTTTAGAACCTTCCCAAAATAACCCTTGATATCTCCCACACGCATCTAAAGCCCGTTTGGTCCCATTCACCATGGCCTTATAGAAACTTTTTTTTTTTTTTTTTTGGTGAAATGGCCTTATGAAAACTTGGTTCATGAAATAATAGCTGTTAAAAGGGGGAAAAAATATACATATAATGCACTCATCAATTCATACCGAAATACACTTTTATCCATTATACCAGTGGGATGCGCTACATCATAATGGGACTTTATAATGCATGGCAAGTAATAGCACATAAGGGACATGAATTTTATAGAAAAAAAATAGGTAGTTTAAAAACCTTTTTAATTATGTGGACTCGCGGTATGCTAAAATGGATTTGCAACAACATTGAGGTTATCAACAAATAATTGCCAATATTTTAGCCAACCGACTTAGTTATCTTACCTCTTTTATATACCACTTTCAAGCCGCCTTCTTACCAGGGGCAACAAATTCTTACCGGGGGCATCAAATTCGCATTGAAATCTTTTATTTTCTCAAGCATAAAAAAGGTAAACGAGGGTATGTGGTCATCAAACTCGACATAGCTAAAACCTATGACACACAAGGGGGGTTTATTAGGGATCGGGCTTGTGTGCTACACGATCTGTAGCACAGCACCACAACTTGACATGTGTAATTTTTTTAATCAAATGGCCTGAATTGTTGAGAACATAGAGAGTGCGATGGACATGCGATACATCTGATATCAAACCAAATGGGATCATTTTCACCATATATCACTACCGACGACCTCTCCCTCACGGTGTACAATCGATCCAGGAATCCGTCCATTCTCAATCGTTGAAGCCAGATCCAAAGGTATAATATCCAAAGACCTCCCTACCTACCTGCACAAGCGCTAGAATCGCCTCACCCTTGTTCTTCTCGCCGGCTTCCTCTCCTTCATCACCACCACCTCCCCCACTTCTATATTTTCCACCATTTCCACCACTGCTACTGGCTCCGTCGAAAAAGAGCACGATCACAGGATTTTGCCTCTGCTTTGCCTACCATTTCAGTGGGGAGGCGGAGATTAAGGTTTTGGAAGCAACAATGTGACCAAGAGAAGAAGGAGAAGCAAATGACGAACGGTGGTGACTGGACTTGGCGAAGCCAATAGAGCGTGTCAACGGATTGAAAGTAGCAGTGATCGCCATTGACTTGTTCTTCTCTGAATCGTTCGTTCTCTTAGACCAACCCTCAGAGAGAGGATTTAAATCTTGTGCATCACTCGTTCCCTGACTCGTTCGCTCTCCCTTGTTAGTGAGGGAGAGGTTGCTGGCATTGATATATGGTGAAAACGATCCCGTTTGGTTTGATAATCAGATGTATCGCATGTTCATTGTACTCTCTACGTTCTCAACAATTCAGGCCATTTGAATAAAAATTTACAAGTGTCAAATTACGGTGCTGTGCTACAGAGGGATCCTCCTTTGAACATATTGATCCCTCTCGCGGTATTCGACAAAAGGTGTCCTTTGACTTCCTATGTTTTTATCACCACAATGGAAGTGCTTTTCTGCTTACTATTGACCTACATGGGTAAGTCTTTTCAAGGTTATTAAAATTGCTCGCAACGCCCCTATAAATTCTCATTTGTTTTAAGATGACATTGTCATCAAGGCCATTTCAGACCTTTTCTCTAATATATTGGGACAACATATAAACCTTAATAATAGTAGGCTATTCTTCAATAAAAATGTCCTTCCCAATAAAAAGTTTCACCGTTGCTCTCTCATGTGCATCAAGAAATTTCTCGGGATGCCACCTACCTAGGAACTAATCACACCACTCTCAGTCTTGTGTTGCTAGCCTACTTCATATTGTTAAGAGACTTGATAAGAGGTTATCTAGTTGGAAAGCTAACTACTTTCTTATGCTGGTCATAAGGTTTTCACACAATCTGTTCTGTATTCTATACTCTCGTATCTAATGTCTTGCTTTGGTTTTTTCTAAGATTGCCAATAACATTGATTCAATTTGTTCTCAGTTTTGAAATAGAGCTAATCTAAATGCAAGGAAATTGCACCTTATTGCTTGGAAGAAAGTTTGTTCACCAATTTTTTGTGGTGGGCTGGGGTTGAGGGACTCAACCACTCAGATTAGAGTCCTCCTAAAATTGCGCTGGAGACTCCTTATGGAGATGAATGCTTTTTTTTTGCTAACGACGGGTAGCCAGGCCGAAACACTAAAGTAGTGAATAACACTAAACACCCCCATACGAGTAGCCCAAGGTGTGCCTAGTGGGAGTCGAACTTAAGACATCCGAGTTTACGGCTTGTACCAAGTTTGTTGCTCACCAATTGCGCTACCCCCTTGGTTTAGCTTCTTGAAAGGAATGGAATATGACTGAAGTTTGGTTCTCAATTCAAGAGTTACTTCAACTTATTCCACAATCAGATCAAGGTTTATGGCCATACACTTCTTTTCTAATTTTTGGATATTTACTTGAACTATAGGGTTGTCTCTTTTTGTTAAACGAGCACCAATACTAGTTTGGTGATGGAGCTTATGTTTGATCTTGTGTGTAATGTATCACATGGCTTCCAAACGAGTGTGAGATTTGGTTTTGGTTTTGGATTTTTATTATATATATATATATATATATAATACTATTATATAAAAGCACGAAGTGGCAAAACTCTTTGACCCAAATATTTCTCCCGGACCTTGATTCTTGACATGAAAATCATTAGCAGAAAAAGTTCTTGGGTTTAGAATAGTTTGGCCTTAATCCTCTCATTACTTCAAAAAATTGTGATCATTTTTTGGCATGACCCATGATACTAACCAATTAAAAAACAGGTTCAGGATGGGTTTTTAGCATCCTTCCTCAGGATTGATTTCATGTTATTAGCATCAGTTTTGATCCCACAAGCAATGACTAGAGGTAGAAGCAACAGAAATACTAGAAGGCCTAAATTTAGCTTCTTGAAAGGGATGGAATATGATTGATATTTGGTTCTCAACTCAAGAGTTACTTCAACTTATTCCACAATCAGACCAAGGTTTATAGCCATACACTCCTTTTCTAATTTTTGGATATTACTTGAACTATAGGGTTGTCTCTTTTTGTTAAACAAGCACCAATACTAGTGATGATGGAGCTTATGTTTGATCTTGCGTGTAATGTATCACATGGCTTCCAAACGTGTGTGAGATTTGGTTTTGGTTTTGAATTTTTATCAGGTTAGCTTAATTGAGTCTTATCGGTGATAATATATATATATATATAGATATATTTAAAATAAAGGGAGAAAGAACCATGCCTGCTAGCACATGTATATGCCTAGACACAGTAGGGCAGAAAGTCCATGTTAGCCGACACTGAAGATGTTCATGTGCCCCCTCCAATTGGCCACATGCTAGAGCATACCTGCACCAGTAGGCATGAAAAACAAAACCAAGCTTTTATTGGGTTTCTCGAATATTTTTATCGGTTTGGTTGGTCTTAACGATCAATCCGGTTGGTTTTGGTTTTGCATTGGTTTCCAAAAACCCAAGTCCAAAACGCCGGGTAAGAGCACTATTAGCAAAAACGTTTCTGTTTTTTACAGTTTAAAACACGTTTTGTCGTATGCTTCCAAAAGATATGGGAAAAGATGACAAAGGCAAGCATTCCCATTCTAAACATGTTCCAGCTTTTTTGTCTTTCTTAAGGGTTTTTTTTTTAGCCCGAATACTATTTGAGACCCGGGGAAGCCCTATATTTTATTAAATAAGGGAAACAAAATAATAAAAAAGAACAAGGGGGGGACATAACCACCTTACCCTAACCCTAACCCAAGAGATACAAATCACTCCGATACTCACAAAACCCATATGAAAAACATCCAAAAGAGCAAAAAATACATTCTAAAGATTGGTAATCCTGCTTTGTCCTCCCGAATGATGTAACTAATATCCGCTGGGACAGAATTATCACCATTGAAAATCAAATTTATAGGATATTCTGATGCAAAGTTAGCTATCTAATCTGTTGCGCGATTGCTTTCCCGAAAAGAAAAGAAGATGTGAGCTCTCACAGAATTGCAGAGGTTGATTATTTCCTGAAAGCAATACCAGTAGCTCCACAAAGTATATGATCTTTGGGAGACAAGTCTCACAATTAGGGAGAAGCCAAAAATTAATATAAAAATCATTGAAGCCAAAATCCTTATACAAAAACCAAGCCATCATTAAGGGCTTTCATCTCCGCCACTGAATTTATACACACCCCATAAAAATTGGAGAAAGCGGCCAGAACATTCCCGTTGTTGCTTCTAATAATGTGTCACACTCCGTTCCACACAAAATCAGACTGGTGACCGAGTTAACCCCTGTTAAACCAAAACCTGTCAAGATCACATGACACAGTAACCACAGCACATCACACACACATTAAGTCAAATAAAATTAGTATTTCAGCAGAAGTCTTACCTGTACATATCTGTAAATACCCTAGTACTCTTAATACCCAAATTGTATTGCATAACATAATTACATGTGGGCCCGTAGGAATGATATATACATAAGAAATACAATTTAAACATCCAGAGCTCAAAAGGAATAACATTCCCCAAATAATAAAAAAGAATTCCTGTTTGGTATCAGTGTTGCTGACTCGTAGCACAATTTTCGCACGGGCACTTGGCCCCATGCCTAAGATCTTTAGGGACCCACCAGTCCTCGACTAGAAATTCCACGGTGGGTCTCGGCTTTAGCTCTCATGTCGGATAACCTACAAGATCAACTAAAAATGGTGTTCACATGGGATGAGCTCACTAGCCCAGTAAGTGAAAAGAAAGACCACACAAATATGCGCAATACAAATGAACCTATATGCGTGCAATTCATTTTATTACCTTAGTCCACCAAGACAACAATTCTAAGTTATAGGTTATGTGCTACTCACAACCACAGTGCATGTATGCCTCGGGTCTGAGTCACGAGCCCCATTCTGCGATACGCTCATAGGGTTGCAAGAGAAGGCCAGCCGTTGGTACTGAAAAGTAAAATTCTCACCCAGAGTGACATTGAAATTAAATTGCTCACCTAGAGTGACATTAAACTAAAATGCTCACCTGGAGCGACATTAAATTTAAAAGCAGTATGATTGGCCCTCTATTATATCACTGAAGTTGTCGACAGGATATACCCAACACCTAAACCCCTGTTGGGAAGGGTCGTAGCACAGGGATATGGCAATCATAACCGCATGCTCCTATGTGAGATAGTACGACTGCATAGCACCACTGCATCCCATACCATGAGCCACTAATGCATTCGTGAATGATAATTAAAGCATCAATGCAGCGGTGCCTGAACTAGGGTAGGAGCTCTCTGTACTGTTCCTGGTGTAACTGATGGACGAGGGGGTCTCGAAGCCATAGGCACCACTTAGTGTTTAGGCAGAAAGATGTAGTGCCTGGCCCACTAGCAGGTCGGGAAGGATAACCTGAGGGCCTATAAGGCTGTTTGTAGGTGGGACCATAGGAGTATGATCCACGAAAGCTCTTACTCGGGCCACCCGATTCAGCATATGGGTTTGACCTCTTCCACACTCCCGGTGTAAGGGATGACTCTCCCTTCTGCCTATCATCCATTGTCTTAGCCTTTTGCACAATCTGTGTATATTTAGTTAAATCCAACACCTCTAGTACAGTATCGATGGATGTCTTCGGCCCATTCAAAAATTTATGGGCTTTTTCCTCATCCCTCCTCATATGGCGAGGAGCAAAATAGAACAAGCTTTCAAACTGTTGTTGATACTCCAGAACAGTCTTACTCCCTTAAGTCAATGCCATAAACTTCGCCTCTTTGTGGTCTCTAAAGCTCTTTGGATAATAATTCTTGAATTGTTCCTAAGTAGGCTCTGGGTGAGTTACCATCAATATAGGCTTGGAAGCTTTCCACCAAGAATCAGCTTTGTTTCTAAGTTGCAACCTATCACATATAAGCTTCTGTGCCTCTGTGCACTTCACTATGTCAAATACTTTATCTAACTCTTGGATCCAACGATCCGGCTCCAACGGGTCATTACCCATCTTGGTGAAGATGGGTGGCATATACTTTTTAAAAGATTCCACCACCTTTGCCATAGTAGTGGCTGGTGGATGATAAGGTGGATAGTACGGGTAGGGTGGAGGTGTTATAAATGGCAGTGTCATATGATGGAATCAGAGGGGTACCTCCTGGTTGAACTTGAGGTACAACCCCAAGTGGTATTTCTCCAGATTGTACTCCCATACCTGGCCCCACTGGAGGGTCCTATGTAGTAACCACCCTAGGTGGCTGGCCCTGTAGAGTAGGGTTCAAATATTGCTGCATAGTTGCCATGAATGTTTGTTGTTGCTGAAACAACTGTTGCTGGAAAGCCCTTTACGACTGTTGTATAAGGGTCGCCACATCACCACGAGTGATGACAGGTGGGGGACCCGGAATTCCGTCCATGGGTGGGTCGCCCAGAACATGTTCCAGATCATGATCCACTTTTAATGGTGGATGTGAGGGTTGCGCCATGGGTCAAGGTCCACAAGGGAAGGGTGGTTGACCACGAGAGGCACCACGGGCACGACCACCAGATCTGATGCGTACCATGGTGTTCTGTACCTGGATTATTCCAAAATGTAAGCATTGATTAAGTGCCACAACATTTGCATATATATACTCATAATCAATGCATTTCATATCACAGGCCACACTGATACACTATACCACATATCCAAACATGTCCCAACTAATTATTAATGCATAGTTTGGTCCCGCAACGATGATTAACTATACGACGTAACACCCCTATCGGCATCTAATTGGGGCCTAGAAGGCGTAGAACACTAAGAATCATCAACACAGGCCAACTGGGGCCTTAACACTCAGACCGGCAGGCAAGACCAGTGAGCAAAATTAGGCTAGGGCCTATCGGTCTTGTCCGAGACCACCTCAAAAGGGAATTTTTAAAACCCTTTTTCCCACTTCTTCTTCTTCTTCTTTCCTATTTCAACTAGGGTGATTTGAGGGTCTCATCCCCCGCTTCCACTCACAATTTCACTCACAAATTGGCGTTCCAACTCCGATTCATCTTCTCAACTCCACTAGTAAGTTTTCCCTCTCCCTTTTCCCTTTGAGAATGATTGCTTTTCGGTATTCTTTGTTATAGATCTCAATATTTCATCCTATACTCCATTTCTTCCATAGAATATTTGTTTTCTTGGCAATGTAATGATCCATTTATACTTTCCATCATTCGTTGGTCTTGATTGATCGATTATAGAGAGAAAATCTCAATTTCTTGCCCAAAATTCTATGTTTTAGGGTTTTATCCTCATTTTTCCTTCTCTACATCAAATTGACGGTTCAAATGCTATTTTCCACTCTCAATGCACACACAAAATGGTATAGTAGTCATTTCCATTTGTGTGTGTCTATGTTTCCGCCTTTTGATATACAATCACCCCCCTTTATGGTCATAATCCTTTGGAAATTTGGGGGTTTTCTCCATTTTCTTTACTTCTCCTTTATGAATAAAATTATCACTATGTCTATCCTCTATCAATGACATGCAAAGTAGTTTGAACAATTCCTTTGTAGGGATACATCAATTTCCCCTTGCACAACTCCATTGTCTCCAATAAAAGGTTTAGGGATTTCCATCCCCCCCCCCTTTTTTTTTTAATTGTAACTATTCATCATTATCATGCTCCTTGTTTCCCATTCAATTGCATTTGAGTATTATGTAGATTTTCACACTCATACATGTTTTTATCACATATTTTCATTTCCTTCCAAGTTCATTTTGTTAATTTCATTGCATTTTGGTATCTATCCATACATTTAGAGGTCCTCTCATTCCCATCATTGTTCATATGGTTCATCTTACGCCCCCTTTTAAAATACTACTTATCACATTCTTTTCATATTCCCTGTCCATTTCACTTACTCATCTACTTTGTGTTTTCAGGATGTCTTCCAGAAAAGGCAAGGAGACTGCCTCCTCCTCCAAAAGGAGGAAGACTACTACCTCCAGGGGAGGAATGCTACTCATGGCTCTCCTTCATCACGGGCCTGGCCCATACGTAACCCCTCCTTTGATCCTACAAACTACGATGAAAGCTTATTTTATAGTATGGAGGTAGCTGTTGCCTGGTCCATATTTTCTGAGCAGCCGGTCATAATGGAAAAGACAGTGGTGATCGCAGAATTTGTGGATTATTAAATGTTGGAGAGGGTCACGACCTTGGGTTAGGAGCCCATGCTCTACCCTAACAGTCCATGCTACGAGGACCATATCCGGTATTTCTATTGCAACTTGGAGGCTTCCTATAGGGATGGGTAGTACTCCCTTATCAGTCTGGTGAAGGGGGTAAATATTATTCTAACTGTGGATTTGCTGGCGACCATTTTGGGTGTCTCGGCTGAGCATGCTCATTTTTACAACCCTCTGAGGATTAAGGCCATGGGTTTGGATTTGAGCGTGAGGATGCAGAAGACCATCTTTGAGACCATATGTGGGCAGAAGGGGCACCCATTGTCTGAGACTGCCTATAATGCAGCCGCCCAAGTTTTCACACAATTGACTCAGTTCAACCTGCTTCCTAGGGCAGGTCACAGGAACCAAGTAAGCTTCATGACAGCTTACTTTGCATATTGCATCTCTGTGGCCCTGGAAAGAGGTGCTTCCCACCTTTGCCTCCCATATGTCATGATAAAGATTATGGAATATCACACTACTCATCCTAATGACTCCGATTTTCCTTATGGGAGGTCACTCACCAAAGTCTTTGAGTTCTTCCAAGTGGATTTGACAAGTGAGGAAGGGAAGTACACAGGAGATAGATTTACCAAAGAAAATCTGAAGAGGATGGGGTTGCCAATGCCAGCAGGGGCACCACAGGAGGTAGAAGAGTAAGGTTCGAAAGACATGGAGGCAGTACGTGAGTGGGTAGGATGAGGATTATTTCCCTCATCCTGATGAGGAAGAGATTGATGAGGAGGATATTCTAGAGGAGGAGCCTCTAGAGACTAGGGTTGCTGATCCACATTTCACGACTCTACCACCTTCAGGCGGGGCTTTTGATTTTGAAAAGCTGATGGACAACATTAGTGCCCTGAAGGAGGGGCATGATCAGATTTTTAAGCAGATGGAGGAGAGTATCGTCTGAGAGTTAGCGATACATCATAGACTGGAAAGGATGCAAACTGATTTTCTGACCCTAACAAGGGACTTGGATGAGGTTTCCAAGGGTGTCATTGCTGACTTTCATAGAGTATAAAAGGAAGTGGTCCTGATTAATGATCGTTAAACTTTTTCAACTTCAATTTCCATTGCAAGTCATGGCCCAAGCGAGGTAGTTCATCTTCCGTGCCTAGGGATGATTAGTGACGTGGCAGTTTCCTCCTCCACATTCTTCTCCTATCTTTCATTCCTCTCTTTCTAACTTATAATGGTAGTTCTGATGGTCTTTGATACTTGTATATGCTGGTTATATTTTTATGGTTGAAAAATTGATGGCATTTATATGGATGTTTATGAATTTTGGATAGGTTTTACTTGTTTCATTTATTCTGTTGTGGTTTGGTGGTGACAGTGAGTGTCACCTCATTTTGCGATTTTGTTTATATATGTGATTATCAGGTGACTTTTTTAAAAATTTTGGAAATTCAATATAGCACCATTATGCTGTCAAAATTTTTATACTTTATGAATTTTGTTAGCTTATGGAATCAACCCACTGATTTAAATTTATTGAAAATTTCGACAGCACATAAGATGAAATGCAAGTATCTAAACTTTTAATCTTATTACAGGTTTTAGTCCCTTAAAGCTTTTATGTTTATTCAACACCGGGGTCATATTATATGACTCTACGGGATCTAACTTGCATGCTGTGTGTAGGTAGAGCATTACACTCTGATACCACTGTTGTCATACCTCGGTCCACACAGAATCGGACCGGTGACCGAGTTAACCCCTATTAACCCAAAACCTACTAGGATCATAAGACATAGTAACCACAGCACAATATACACACATTAAGTCAAATAAAGTCTTATCTATACATATCTGTAAATACCCCAATACTCTTGATACCCAAATTGTATTACATAACATAATTATATGTGGGCCCGTACGCATAATATATACACAAGAAATACATTCTAAACATCCAAAGCTCAAAAGGGATAATATTCCCAAAATAATAAAAAAGAATCCTTGTATGATATCAATGTTGTTGACTCGCAACACAGCTTTTGCACGGGCACTTGACCCCGTACCTAAGATCTTCAAGGACCCATCAGTCCTTGACTGGAAATTCCATGGTGGGTCCCAGCTTTAGCTCTCTGGCTAGATAACCTACAAGATCAACTAAAAATGATATGCATATGGGATGAGCTCACTAGCCCAGTAAGTGAAAAGAAAGACCACACAAGTATGCATAATATAAATGAACCTATATGCATGTAGTTCATTTTATTATCTTAGTCCACCTAGACAACAATTTTAAGTCATAGGTTATGTGCTACTCACAACCACAGAGCGCGTATGCCCCGAGTCTGAGTCGCGAGCTCCATCCCACGATATGCCCATAGGGTTGTCGGAGAAGGTCAGCCATTGGTACTGGAAAATAAAATGCTCACCCAGAGCGATATTAAAGTAAATTGCTCACCCAGAGTGATATTAAAGTAAAATGCTCACCTAAAGCGACATTAAATTTAAAAGCAGTACGATTGTCCCTTTATTATATCACTGAAGTTGTCAATAGGATATACCCAGCACCTAAACCCTGCTGAGAAGGGTCGTAGCACATGGATATGTCAATCCTAACTGCATGCTCCTATATGAGATAGTACAACTGCATAGCGCCACTGCGTCCTACACCACGCCACCAATGCATTCCTGTCCAAGCTGACTACGACGCCTAGTCTAACAAGCATCATAATCAATAGTTAAAATCACCCATCTCACATCACAAAACAAGAACAGACATTTAACAATTAAAGATATCAACTTGTTAAATCATAATTGAATTTCATAATGCACACATCAATGCATGCAATAGCTTTCATAGATGATTAGTCTACACAATAATAAATGATGACATGACTAGTCTACAACTAGAATGACATGATGCAATGCCCTCTTCCCACTTACTTATTTGTGTTCGATGATCACCCTTGGTACGAGGTAGATCCGACATACAATGATGCGAGTTCTAATACAACCTATCATAAAAGAGTTAGGTTTAGTATATCTCCACTTTAAGGTCATAACCAGTGAGGTTTGATAATTCCAAAGTGTTTAGAATCACAAGAGTAGGTTGCCCAACAAATTTGGGTCCAATCGAAATCCAAGAAGTCGGACTGGTAGGTTGATCGGCGGGCAAGGCACCCACTAGTCCTTGCTCGCCTGTCGATCTAGGAATACTGCCTGGACCAGTGGGCCAAAAGCTGTAGGCAAGGCACACACCAATCCTTGTTCATCGGTTAAGCTAGCAGCCCACCCAGGACAGGCAAGCGCTGGATTGGTGGGTCCTGTCCATTTCCAGGCACCCACCACTTGCGACCAAGGTTTTGCTGCTCTCTCCTACTCTTCATCTCACCTTGGAAAAACCATCAAGGGTTGATTCAACCGTATTTTTCACAAATCTAAGGCTCCAAATCATAATTTTAACTTAGATCTAAATTCAATCTAAGGTCTTAAGCGTGGATCTTACCTATTTGCTTAAGAACACCCCTTAAATCCTTCTATTTAGCTCAAGAGATCAACAAAAGCTTCACAAATATTGCAAGTCTTTCTCTAAATCCTTTATAAACAACATATAGAACCTCTATTAAACCTTAAATTCATATTCTCAAAAGATAGTAGCAAGATCCAAAGGATTTCTACCCAAATCGAAGAGTTTCAATTTGGGTTTCATAAAGGCTTAAGGAATATGGACCTTACCACCTCAAATCGTAGATCTCGAGATGAGGATCGTAAATCTGATGTCTGATTCAAGAGATCTGACCCCGACAATGCACAATGATCGTCTCCTTCTCCATTTTCTTCTTCCTTCCTCTCTTCTCTTTCTTCTTTTTCTCTCTCTTCTTTACTTTTCTCAACTACCGTGTAAAATAATAAATGAGGTGAAAGAGAGGTAATAAATGCTATTTATAGCGGGATAAAAATATCTAGTGACTAGATTGGTAGGTCACACTGGTGGGTTGACCCACCTATGACCACCCACCAGGTTTTTGATGGGGCTCGGCCTCGACACGTATTTCGCTCCCTGGAGACTATTTATATGCATACTCAACATAAAATATGGCTACATACATTTTTTATGCGTACATGGCCTCGTGATATGTGTAAGTGTACGACTTCGGTATGCGTACTACACTAGGCATTGACTCTAGTTCATTTGGCCAACCTGAGTTCAGAGTCATCCTTGCCATCATATTCCATAAGGTACTTGCCCTGACTCGCTCGGATTCAAGTCCTACAAGACCAAATCGAACCAATCAAAAAATTACACCGGGTTTAGAAAGTAGGGTATCACATAATGCCTCCCCACCACTCATACTCGGATTCCCCTTGTTTGCACCTTTCACATTCAATTTAATAGAATAAAAGGGAGGGCACCAGTAAATAGGAATTGAAGGTTTAACCCTACTAATTGGGGGTTTAACTTAAAGACCTGCAAGATAAGATTATCTCTCAAAGAAAGGGATTTAGAGAATTTAGTGGGGTAAATGTTTTTACGAATCCAATCTTTGACTCTCTCAATTATGGTAGCTGCAGCACGGGAGCCTTCACTATGTCTTATGTTATCTCTTTCCTACCTTAACTCTTAAACAATAAATATTGGTAAAAGACCAAAGATGTGATCGCAAATGCCTTTGACTCTAGCAAGAGATTGCCAATAAAGAATTCTTATACTGAGATCCTGAGTTTGAATAACATCAATGTTCACCACTATAGTGTGGGTTGTTGTTTTCCTCCAAGGACCTCTGCAATAAGAGCATTTGGAAGCCAATGGAATACCAATATTCATCAAAGCATCATCAAATGGAATTTTTTCCTTAAATATTTGCCAAACAAAGAAACCCCCTTTAGGAGGAATCAACTTATTCCATAAGAGTAAGGAACCTAAGGGTAGTGAGATCGGATTTCATTCTACGCCAACTTGGTTGAGAAAAAACCATTGCTTATTAGAGTCCAAACAAATCTATCGACTCTGTTTGATAAGATAATGCAAGAGTTCAGGATACTATCATGAATTTCTGAAAAATCAATAATATTTAGCACATCTCGGTCCCAAACACCATCACCATTAAAGCACGTCTTTTACCCTAGTTTTAAGGTTCACATTTACGATTTCATCAATGTAATCGATTCAGGAGCCCATAGCCGACCAGTTGTCAAGCCAAAAATTCACATTGCCAGAACCAATTACCCATCTAGATTTTGATAAAATAAACTCCTTGAGATCCAAATCCCTCCGCCAAGTTTTAGAACCATAAGCTTGCTTTCTGCTAAAACAATATGGTTACCCTTTAAAAATTTAACTTAAAGAAGGCACTCCAATAGAATTTTCAAAAATAATACGCCACAAACCTTTCAAACGCATAGATGTATTATTATCCTTTAGTAAATGGATTTGAAGTCTTCTATCATCTAAAGGTGTACAAATTTTGAGTCAATCCACCCAGTGCTTGCGCTTTCCAAATTCAGAAGAACTTTATAAATAAATTAGCACAAATACGGTAAAAGCTTTGCATTACTGATTTTAGGATATCCAAACATCTAAGGATGTGAATTGGCATGGAGGAAAGCACATGTTTGAGAAAAACTAGCCTACCACCCGAGGATAGAAGCTTCATTTTCCAACCTGCACCCTATATCTAATTTTAGCAAGCATATCATTAAAAAAAAAAAAAAAAAAAAAAAAAAAAAAAAAAGAAAAAAAAACTTTTAGTCTACCTGTGTAGAGAGGCACTCTCAGGTATATTATAGGTAGAAATTTTCTCACAAACCCTATAATATCACCAAGAATTTTTATATGGGATTCCGAGGCTTTTGAGCTAACCATTTAACAACTTTTAAGTTTATTCACTAGTTGGCTAGAGACACTTTCATACCTGCTAATAAATCACATGATCTGCTTCAAAGAAGAACTTCAATCCTTTAGTAAATATGATAGTATCATTAGCAAATAGGTTGGGAGATGTCTGGACATCCCCTAGGAAGATGATAATATGTTGTATGAACCTATGCAAATATCTTCTTTATCCCTCTACTAGAACTTCTTCTACAAGAATGAATAAAGTTGGAGACACGGATCACCCTAACGGAGACCTTTGGTAGATTTAAAATAGCCTTTTGGCCCACCATCAATAGCCACTAAGAACTAGTGATTTTCTATAGTTTTCTTGAAACCCGAATTTTTCTAGAACTTTATAAATAAAATCCCATTCCATGCGATCGTATACCTTTGCTATATCTAATTTCAAAACCACATTGCCCCCTCTAGTTTTTCTATTTAGATCTTGCGCAACCTCTCGAACCAATGCTATTTATCATGGATATATCTTCCTTGGACAAAAGCACTTTGCTCCTCAGAAATCAACTGGGGGAGGATGGTGGCCAATCTCATAGATCTAATTTTTGAAATAATTTTATAAGAAAAAATAACAAAGACTAATAGGTCTAAAATTTGACATTACCTCAGGGTTGTTTTTCTTTGTAATGAGAATGAGATGAGACGAGGTAAAGCTTCTAGGAGAAAATCCTCCTAAGAAAAAATCGTTGACCACTGCCCACATACCAATGACCTCCCAACAGGAAGTGAAAAAGTGCCCCGAAAATCATTCGGCCCTGGAGCGTTGTCTTTAGATAGAGAGAAGATAAATTTTTCAATCTCTTCCAGAGAAAGAGCCTGAAGAAGATATATACATTATCCACTGCAGAGACAAGCGTGGGAATAGACTCGAGCATCAAGGATACGAGATTGAGATGAGAAAATACCAGAGAAATAGCGAATTGCCTCGGCATACACCCCGTCAGCACCAATAATCCAATCCTCTTCATCATTTTTTATTTTCTCGATTCTCATTTTTTTTTCTTTTAGCATTAACCATGGCATTAAAGAACTTGGTATTCCTTTCCCCCTCCTGAAGCTATTTCACTCTAGATTTTTTCCTAAAAAAAATTTCCTTCTGAAGTAAAGTACATTGGAGGAGATTACGGACACTCTAAAGAGCAAGTTTCGTGGCATCTGAAGGATTTAAATCATAATTCGCCTCAACTCGACTAGTATCATCCTTGGCATTTCTAACATTTTGATGAATATTTTCAAATACATCTCTATTCCAAACCTTGAGCTTGGTACGAAGAGCTTTGAGCTTCGAGTAAAGAACAAAAAGAGGCGAACCAGTCATAGACGATGCTCAAACCTCTTTCACAAAGTCCATAAAATCATGATGCAAAATCCACATCCACTGAAATTTAAAGGAAGATACTCTAGGTGCAACAAAAGCCAAGAACTCTAACCATAATGGGGCATGGTCAGAACACATTCGGTTAAGATGATGCACTCGAGAAAGCTGAAACTGAGCTCTCCAAAAATTATTATAAAAAACATGATCCAAACGAGCCATCAAAAGATTATTTCCCCCTTGATCATTGGTCCATGTAAAAGCATAACCTGCATCAATCAAAGCAGAGTCGTCACAAATTTCCAAAATTCTTCTATCGACTGAGAACAAGGAGGCCTTCCTACTGCTTTTTAAGAAGGGGATAAAATCACATTAAAGTCCCCACAAACTACCCATGGAATTGCAACCGAACTTGAGAACTTAATTAGTTTCCCCCACAATGATTGTCGTTTAACCAAAGAACACAAAACATGAGCAAAGGTAGCCAGAAAACTACAATTATTAGTCGTATCCATGCAATTGAGAGAGATAAATTGAGCATGGTCCTCTATAACCTAAACCTAGGTATATTCTTTAAAAAAAAAAAACAAAACCCAAATTCTAACTCTCCACACCATTAGAAGTAAAATCATACATCCCAACTTTCTTTTTGATAAACTAAGCTTTCGAAAATGAATTTTTTGGCTCAACAATAGTAACTATATCAATTATGGAAGACAAAATAAATAATAAATTTTAGATGCCTATATGATGGCTTATTTCCAATTCTCCTAATATTCCAAAATAAAAGATTCGTAAATGAATAGAGATTTTATCAATAGTTGGGTCAATAGACCTAGTCATCCAATGATCTGTTAAGAGTTTATTTCATGAAATAGAGTTATTAGGAGTAATAATTCGTTTTTCATTCCAAACTGGGAGTCTGATGGAGGAAGATCCATATCGTCATGCACCATTCCAGCTTTGTTGTCCTCCTTAAACTTAGAGAAAGTTTCCACCAACTGAGTATTGAGAGTAGCACTAAAGTTTTTTAAATTATTGATAATGTATTCCAATCTAGAACTTGCTTATTGCATCCATCCAAAAGCAAATCATCCTTGGTTCTTCCCACATAATCAACTTTCTAGTGATTGGAATTAAACAAAGCATAACCAGAGTACATCCTCGAGTCATCAACACTATGAACATGAGTAGGACAAAGAGAAATGTGTTATCATTGCCTCCATCTTTGAATTCATTTGGTTGAACATCGATGGCCTCCTCAAGTCCTCATTATTCTTCTCTGCAATGTCTCCTATATAAAACTCAAAACGTCTACTTGTGGGCCTCCAACAACTACTCAAGGCGATGTTAGAAGTGATCAATTGGTCAACATAAAGAACCGTGCAGATCTATACTAGATGCTTCAACCCCATGTTTAGGATTAGTTACAATAGATGGAGTATTAGACCCTATAACCAGGGGAGAAATCCTTCCTCACCTTCAACGCTGATAATACCAACCCTAACATTATTACCTTCACCATAGTAGTAACATTCCCTACCGCCTTAATGTTCCTAGCCACAGAAACATGCATCATAAGAGTGGTACTGTTAGAAGTCGCGTTCGTGGATTCCCTACCCCTCATAGTCACTTGATTTTGAATAGCAGGACTAGTAGCCTCCTTACCTTGGTGATCCAATTCCTGTGTCTTTTTGCGGCAATTATCAATCCCATGCCCTATCTTCGTGTGACCCTGGAAAAATAATGATTTTCTTTCATAGACTATCTTCTGGAAGAAATCAGTTGAACCACAACCAATCCAAATACGACTAGGTGATTCTCCCGGAGATCAATCTCAACACAAATCCTAACGATAACCGTTCTCGTGCACCCAGATGTCGCACTATCAACCTTTAAAACTTTTTCAACTGCTCATGCGAATAATAAGAAATAAATTCCTTGGTAAAAATTCACCGAGAGCTTGGGGAAAGAAATCCAAACCGGCACCACTGGAGATCTCATCTTGCCTTGAAGTTTCTGGACCATTTGAATAACCAACCAAAACGAAAAATCTTTGATGGAGATATGTTCCTTTAGCCAAACCTTAACAAAATCCGTGCGATCCAAGAATATGAGCAAAAGGTGTCATTAATCTAGACTAGTCACACCCACATTAGCATTTAGGTGGAAATTCGATTGCAAGAAACTTTTTACATTGAATGTTGATGGCCTTCCATAAGAACACTTAGCGATCAATGAATATTGAAATGGAATTTTGGATCGTTCTACCTCATCAATAGAGAAAAATATTTCCGATGATCCAAGATGAGAGACTAGGTTCTTAATTGACACTGCCACAAGATGAACAGATAGTGCAGTAGCAATGATCAAGGCAAAAGAAACAGCCTTATTGCCAACAGTAGATGAAGAAGGATCTAGGGGGCCTCCTCTCCCAAGGGATGGGAGGGTCCGATATGTTTGGAATCCAAAAACCAACCTTCCTCTAAGATTGATAGAAAAACCATTAAAGAATAAAAAAAAATAGAAAATCCAAATCCCAACACACACACACACACACAAAATTGAACAAAAAATAACAAAACCTTAAAGAGGAAATCCGTACCTTGAGTGGTAAGGAAAGCAGATCTTAGTTTTTCCAACACGAAAGTTGAGATCAAGCCTCCTAATAAATGCAACAACAATCGATGCCAGTTCCCACAACCAAGAGATGGAGATAAAAGGAAGATGTCGTTGTTGGTTGCTTCTAAGTTTTAAAACCCTAAGTACATTTATGCTGCCTATCACTTACAATCGACAAGGGAAGCTGCCCATTCCGATCCCTTTTTAAAATCTTCTTTTACTGAAAAAAAGGTCTCGCTAAAATGGTTAGATCCCCTATTGTATTGACTGCTTCAAGTTGCTGCTCATTTCGACACTTGTCATGGATCTTTAGTCTTTAGAAAAAAAACCAATTGTCTTGTCTTCTCCCCTTCACTCTCTCCTCCGGTTCAAAGGAACCAAAAGAAACTATGAAAAATCCACGATTTCACCCATCATTTATGATGGAAACTCTCTCCCTCATTTGCAGAAATGAAATGTCTGTCAAGCCTGAACACTTCCAGTAATCAAAAGACAAGCAGATCCCTGTCGTATAATTCATAAAACTCCCACCTGTTACTGCAAAATTAAAATTTTGGTAAAGCACAAACAACCTTGGTATCGAATTGGTTGACCAATTTCGATTTCAATACTGTGATTTCAATCCATGAGCCCATAGTTTCTCACTTGCCAAAGTTTGAGAAAACTGAATCAATTTGGGTTGCATCGTTTAATTCTCTCCCTTTCATTAATACAACTAAAGATGATCAAACCCAGTTTGTTTCCGAATTTTTCCTGATAGGATCAATACCTAATGAAATAAACATAACCTATCTATGTCTCATTCCTAAGGTGTCAAATCTAGAAAATGTTGATCACTTCGATATTCTCTATGGCATCCATGTTTTTTAAAACTTGACTTGTTAAACATAAGGTCTACTTAATTGATGTTTTAGCACAAAATCCTTCCTAAGTTACGGTCAACTGACCGTACTGGTGACTGCGTGGGCATGCCATAATCCTTTCTGACCGGATTCAATAGTAGATGTGACTTCGATCAAGCATTTGGACTCTCCTCTTGCCTCGATCGCTGCAAGGACGTTTGGTTCGAATTATCCATCGGACCAGATCCCAGGGATTCTGGATTCTGGATCTAACTCATATGAATGAGTTTCTTTGGAATAATTTCAACTCGGTAAAAAAACTGTTTGGTTACCCTGATTCTATCACTTGATTCTAAGTGGAAAACTGTTTGGTTACCCTGATTCTGTCACTTGATTCTGAGTGAAAACTGTTTGGTTACCCTGATTCTGGCCATTGATTCTGAGTGTAAAACTGTTTGGTTACCTTTGAGTCTTTGAACCCATGTTCTGTTGGAAAAAAAAATCCCAAAAACAAAACCAAAAACTACAATTTGTTCCACACATGTACTTTATTTTTAATTTTTTTCCTTTTCTTTTTTATGGTAATATGTGAAAAAAAAAAAGAGTGGAACTCGTGAACTATTAAGTCTAATAGTGTAGTGCAGTAATTTATTTTTTTTATTTTTTTTAATTTTTTTTGTAAATTGAAGAGGACAAAAAGAAGAAAATTGCAAGGCATGATTGTATTGTAGTTTATGTAATCGAAATAGGTATCGTGTATCATATACTTTAGATCTAAAAATTGCCCAAACTAGTGCATGATTTGGTTTATGGAGATAGATATGCTTCAAAGTGGGTAGAAACAATAGTCTCCAATGACTTATACAAGTAATATAGGTCCTTAGGACCAAATGAGAGAAGAAGCATGTAAAGGTATAATATAGTACTGAGTTCATCCAGGTACTAGTAAATGCTAATTAAGTCTTTCTATCAAACAAAAAAAAAAATGTATAATGAACTCAATATCATTACAATGGCTTCGGACTTTTCTTTTCCAAAAAATTCCAAAAAAGTTCATCCTACATTTTTGTTTAAATCAAGCTTCTTGACTGTGTCGAGAACATCTCTCAACATCCTCATTCGACCCTCCGATTCTTTTATTGTACCGTTCAAGTATCCTTTGATATAGTCTGATGAAGGGGAAGGAGATGATGAAGTTGAGATTTCCGAGCATAGGGACCTAGGTGGAGTCTGGCAAGTATCACAACTTGGGCTTGAACTTGATATCCATTCGAACATTCCACAACCTTTGTTTTCAACCTATAAAGCAAATATAATCATCTTATAAGAATACAAGGAAATAAACATTCAAATCTTAAACATCTGAAAAAAATAAAATAAAATTAAACAAAAAATTTAAGAAATTCATACCCCAGTTGATTGTGGACAGCACCAAAAATATCGACCATAATTTGCACTTGTTTTCGCAGTTCTGACCTTACACTGACCGTTCCCACACTCACACATCTTAAGATGGTCAACCCACATGAAGAAGGGGCAATTCATTGAACATTTAAAAAATTTCCTTCCAACATGTGACCCTGACTTAGAAGTGAAAACCGAGCAACCTTTCCCACAGTAATCACACTTTGCAATAGCACAAGTGGACATATTCGATGTCATCTGTAAGTTAACACAAACATTTTCAAGAGAGGAAATATGCATAGAAAATACTATTAAGTACGCCCCCCATCTGAGTGTGATGGACAAAAAATAGGAGACTTCAATGGCACAAATTTTATACCTCTTAAACAGGAATTGAAACTGATATACAATGGTGGGAAAGGAAATAAATAAAAGAAAAAAAATGTGATCAATATTCACCTCATCTGTGTTCTTCAATTGTTGCATGCACCTGTCTCCATCACTTATCATGAAGAAGGTTATAAGGACAAAGAGTGTTAAATACATGCCATTTCTGCTCTCTCTCACCAATTTTCTCAATGGAGTAATCTGGGTCACCTATGCGCTCCCTATTTATACCATACCAAAGAACCCAAAATATTATGACAAATAAGAATGATGTTGTCCATACTTAAACCTTGAAATCATTTAGAGAGGAACATAGAAAGAACCATTGTCTTAATATTTCTTAAGACTACATGCCACCATTGTCACAGACTTAACATAACATCAAGTTACATCAACCAAACAGATGCATTTTCTATTCAATAAAACCATTGTCGTAGAATGTCCAAACACTTCCTTTTATCACCTCAATTCTTCTCAATCTCTGGCAAGTACATCTCAAGCAGATTTCGCCTATCTTCTACTCTTGTTTCCAAGAAGATAATGGCAGAATTCTTCTTGGCCATGAAATATTCCTTGGCCTTAAACTTTTGTTGAAAATTGAGGTCTGGAATGGCATCAACAACATCTATAATTGCTCTCCCAAATTCAGACTGAGATTCACTCATTACCATCTTCTCGATTGAGTTAGCAATCGATTTCAATGGACTTACCACATTTTCAGCTGCACCCTTCTTCCTCTTTTCTCTACCACTATTGACGGACCCACGAGGTCTTCCTCGAGAACGGCTGGTACTACCAATGGGAGTGGAAGGAACACTTTCTTCTTCTTCAATAGGTTCATAGTCAACACCATCATTGTTCCCTATTCCCTCAACCTGAGTACCTGTCACGTCCATCATAACTTCAGTGGCAGCTTCAGAGGGGACTGTTGAATCATTCCCAGTTGCCATCTCTTTCCTTAGCAAAGCTCCAACTTCAAGGTGAATTGGGAGCACACTATGTTCCTTCCAATACTTTTGTTCTTTTTTCTAGCAATATAAAGGACAATGTCAATGTGCTTATGTTGTAAGTAAGAAAAAAAAAACACAATTATATAGAAAGAATAATTTAAAGAATCCCATTATACCCTATAATCATTCCAGAAGTGTTGAGGAGCATCAAATCTCATATCAGATGCATTCCAACCCAATCCACTTTGCTTCTGTAGGTCACTCAATGCTCTAAGCCTTTGCTTCCAAATCCGGAAGTGGTTTCTCACTTGTTCACAGTCGTAACTAGTAAATAATTTCTCTTTCAGTTGGTTGGCAATTTTAATGAACTGCTCCTTTTTCAGTCCATTATCTCCACCCTTACCACTCTTGTACTGCTTCAATATACACTCCAACATGTAATGAGAAACGGCACTAGGCCATGAAGCAATGTCCCGTGACCTACTATTAGAATCTCCTGTTGGTTCCATCACATCAAAACTAACAAAATACACCATATACAATGTGAGTATATTTCATTAATACCAAGCAATCAATAACACTTACTAATTGGAAAATTCATAAACCTAATAGTTGCAATTTAGATAATAGTCCACATACATGCATCCCACAGCACAAAAATTTAAACCAAGCAAGAAGCCCAATTACTAATTGAGAGATCCATAAACCTAGCATTGCAATTCAGTTAATAGTCCACATACATGCATCCCACAACACAAAAATTTAAACCAAGTAATAATAACAATTACTAATTGGGAAATCCATAAACCTTATATTGCAATTTATATAATAGTCCACATACATGCATCCCACAACACAAAAATTTAAATCAAGCAATAATAACAATTACTAAATGCTCGAATCCATAAACCTAATATTGCAATTTAGATAATAGTCCACATACTACACAAAAATTTGCTTCCAAGTATGTTTATGTTATACAGTCATCCCAAACCATGCAAAAAAATAAATAAATAAATTTGTCCACATCAAAATTACATTCCAACTAGAAGTTAATCAATAACAAATATTCTAGTTCTTCAATACTCAATCTGAGTTGGAGAAATCGGCTGCAACCCAATCAGCCCACATCTGGTCAGTAATTTGTTCTCGAAATAGATCCCAATCACCATTCTCCAGCACATGATCCTCGCCATCAGAACTATCATCTTCAACATCATCATTTACTTGGTGAGGGATAGATTGGGTACTAGTACTATCTTCTTCACCCTCTTCATCCTCTTCATCAAGCCATCGTTCTTCTTCTTTAACATTATTCTGTGTAAGAATGTGGTTGTGCAACAGCACACATGCCAACACAATTCTTGCTTGTGTTTTGAAAGGATATTCTGGTTGGTTTTTCAAGATCTTGAATCTTGACTTCAGGAGGCCAAATGAACGTTTAATCACATTTCTTAATTGTGAATGTCTCAGGTTAAACAATTCCTTTTTATCACTTGGTGACTGATCAATATTTCTCCACTCTTTCAGATGGTATCGAACGTTTCGATATGGCCGTAAGAACCCCGCTTGGTTAGCATACCCAGCATCAACGAGATAATATTTACCTCGTGGCAGCACCAATTTTCCGTCGCCGTCTCTGTGCAATGCATTGTCTAAGATTCGAGCATCTGATGCTGACCCTTCCCAACCAGAAAGAATGTAAGTATATTTCATGTCAAAGTCACAGGCAGCAAGAATATTTTGGAAAATATCACCCTTCCTATCACGGAACCTCGGATGGTCGCTTAGATACACCCACGCAGGGATATGGGACCCATCTATGGCTCCGATGCAGTCCTTGAAATAAGGGTAAAATCTTCCTTCATTATTTGTTATTCGATGATGCACTGCGACACTTGGAGGTTTCAATAGTATCGGGTACAATTTAATGATTGCTCCCAATACAAGGTTAAAGTACCTACTTACAGTCTCACCAGAATGTCCAAACTTGTGTGCAATGATGCGGTTTTTAACATTGTGTCCTACTGTCTGTAGAAACATAACTAGTTGTTCATTCACTTGCACAGATCTGCTATCCCTCAATTGACCCTTCTCCCTAATCAAATGACTTAAACTAAAAAAAGCCCTCTTGCTTAACCTTATTTGTTCTCGACAGGTTTTATCAGTGTGACTGATAATTCTCTCTGTTTCAATAATACCACGTAGGGGTTCACAACGGTATGGCTCTTTCTTCAGATATTTTTTTATATACTGGTCTACTGCTATAACAACAGCAGTCGCCGCAAAGATTATGATTTTCCTTCGCCTCCTGTAGCCATCATCAAACTCCATTGTAAAAGTAAATCTACATTCAAATTCAAAAAATAATAAATTGGTGCTATATAGAAGGTTCAGTTACAAATCGGTGCATTACAAGACTTAAGTTGTAAGCACCAATTCTACATAGTGTAGTTTGACATCAAAAGCAATTCAAATTTGTCTTCTACTCACCTATCTTGGAAGCACTATACAAATTTGAAAATAAAGTTTTCAAATGCAATTCATGTTTTATGTAGGACAAAAAATTAAAAGATTCACACATGACAGAAGATAGGGGACTCTTCCTAAATCCTAACAGACATCAAGAGCTCATGTAATGGGGTAAAAAGAAGCAATGGCAAAGAAAAAAAAAATTGTTACTGAGTACCCACGGGAAGGTTGTGAGATTCAACATTTGTTGCCTGCGTCCATAACATACCATGTCAGATATTCATCAGTCTCCATGACCCAAAACAGAACATGTAACCAAAATTCATGGGATTCATATTACTAGAAATAAACAAATAGAATCATATTAATAGGAACAGACAAATAAAATCATATTAACAGAAATACACAAATAAAGCAAGGGAGTGGAGACAATAATCTGAAGCAAAGAAATGAACAAAAGGGAGGAAGAAAAACTAACATAGACCAGTTAATATCATTCCATGTCATATCAAAAATCAAATTAGAAAATTAAGGTTTACTTTAATGGATATAACTCATACAAGTATTTGGAAATATGTGGTCTAAAATCTAAATTTGAAAAGTAATACACATGCTTTGATAGGAAAAAGAGGGGTTAGGGTATGAAAATGTTCCGCAGATCAGACAAGCAGGCTAGCAGCAATACCCCAAAGTTGATGCATGGAATGAGAGGTTTTAGGTTCAAATATGGACATTTGTTACTTTTACAATGAGGGGTTAGGCATGGTCCCCCCCACAACCACCCCCCCCCCAAAAAAATTGGACATTTGTTGCGTGTAATTGTATAATTCCAATATATTTTGTACTTTTTTTTGCTTTTCAATGTTCCTAGGATAACATGTTTGGTGATACCAGCATGTTATCCTCAGGATTTATGAATTTTTTTAAGTTTTCAAGGGTTTGGTAGGAAACTATCCTGTGGATATTTTTGTATGAAAGAGAATCCTTTGCTTCTAAACTAGTTCTATCTTCTTGTTTTGTACTGTGATTCAGCATGTTCTCAAAAGATAGGTTGCATGCAACATATTGCTTTTCATTGTGATACTTGGGTTCATGTCTACTTATTCTTAGAAAATAATGCCTGACTTATGGTGATTGAGCTAGCATGAGTATTTCATATGAATAAATAGCTAGTTTCTTAAAACTAATTCGAAATTTCCAATAGTTAGTTTCCCTGGTTGGTGGACCAGGTAAGGGGGTCCCTTGGTCGACACACCTAATTCCACCTTTTACAACAGTCTACTGGTAAATCATGTGACCCAGGGGGCCTTGTGGTCTTCCTGTCTAGAGAATTTCAGCCCAATCCAATCTGCCATGTGGCAGAAGTAGGCGCTTGACCATGACTTGGTTATGTGGACTGCCGGACCAGAAAACCCAAAATTTTATTTAAAGTTTTGCATATATTAAATGTTGATCTTCATAATTTGACTACTTGGAAGTATGAGCATGCATTGGACTACTTATTTCCTATTTTTATCCTCCATTATAAACAGCATGGAAGATTTGTATATAGACTTTAGATATGAATATTTGGGAAGGATGATAAGTATCATTTTGTGTTTGGTCTTGGATGTGCACTCCCAAGGGCAAATTTGTCTTAAACATCATGCATGCTACTAGGGAAGTGATTATTGAGATTTAACAATGAGAATGTTGATTTTGGAGGAGGGGGTAATAACCTTGAAGCACCTATAACAATGCAATGTGGCATGTGGGTATGGTAATATTAATGTAATAATTGTACTGGGTGCTATAGAAAAGATCTATGAAATTCACCTCATTTTTCACCAAACAGATAGTTGAATTTAACAACAGAGAAGAAGAAGAAACGAATACTTGAAATTAACACATAACAAATATACATTTGACATAATTTGAAATATGCATAGCTAATTTCCAACTCTGCTGGAACTAACACTGAACAGAACAAAGAAAGAGGGAGAACAAAAAAAGTAGTAACATAGAGGAAAAAAAGCATCCACTGGCACAGTATGGAAAACCATAACACAAAGGGGTATTTCCTCTCCTTTATGAGACTCTGAATCGATGGTTCCATTATGAACCTCCTTTAAAGAAATATCTGATCCTTCAAAGAGGCTTCTCAAGAGACAGAAATGAAGAGCAGGAAACATACAAAGAGATCAAGATCAAGAACAAGCATGGACGAAGAAACTGATGAATCATCATAGACTGTTTCACCATAGAAGAAGAAGAAGAAGAAGAAGAAGAAGAAGAAAAAATGGAAACCGAATTTCCATAATATTAAGAACACGCATACGAAGAAGAAAAAAATCACATAAGAATCGAAATCTAACCTTAAATCAAGCTTCGATTCTAGTTCTTCAAACCTTGGAGTCGATCGTCTGATTTGGAAATAGGGTAAACCCTAGATATGAAGTTTACAACCTGAAAAATAGAAACCGAACTTCAATAATCTTAATAAAACACAAATGTAGGCCAAGAATACAAAGAATAATACAACGAAGAGGGAAATCTCACCTTCAATCAACTCGGTTTTAGGTGTTCTTCTCAGATGCGAGCATCTGTCATGGACAGAGGGTAAACGTGAGAAACCCTAAACACAAAAAAAGAAGAAGAAAAAGAGAAGGAAGAAAGAAGAAAAATAAGAAGAAGAAGAAGAAGAAGAAGAAGAAGAAGACGAAGACGAAGAGGAAGACGAAGAAGAAGAAGACGAGCTGAAGAAGACGAAGACGAGGAAGCAGAGGAAGCAGAGGAAGAAGAAGAAGAAGAAGAAGAAGAAGAAGAAGAAGAAGAAGAAGAGGAAGAGGACGATTTACCTGTTTCTCACCTTCGTCGCTCTATTTCAGGGAGAACCTCGATCGAGCTTCACCGTGAGAATCGCAGGAAACCATGGATAATGAACTCAATGTGAATCCATGTTTTTTATACCAACCCAATAAACCGTGACTCGATCCCGGATTAACCTATTGAGGTTAATCCGGATGAGTCATGGATTTTAGTTGAAATCCCTGATTCTACTGGCCACCACGACTCCGAATCGGCTTATCACAAAAATGAACCAAACGGTTTAAATTTAATGGGAAACTGATTCCCTGGGATCTGGTCCGATGGATAATTCGAACCAAACGCCCCCGAAGGTTTTGAGTTGGATCCTCCAAAAAATAGAAATTGTATCAATCATTTTTCTCATCCCTTATGTTAGATGATTCTACTAGATGATTCTACTACTGTTAGCCTAATATAAGAAAATAAATAGCTTAAAGAATTACCCAAAGTTTCAAAGTTTTGAACTTTATTCTTCTTTACACACTTTCTATGAATCTAGTGCACTAGGCTTATAGCTTTTCCTTGACCAAATGAGGTCGGTGGATCAACTCCTTTCACATGCGTATGCACATATGGGTTTGTATATGAGGAGCTCTTTGGTTATGTATTGCAGCAACATTGCCGATTGATAAATCTCTATTTTTTTTTCTTTTATTTTGGTAATGATAAATCTCCAACTTTATTTCTTTTTCAAATTGACTCAAATATTACTAAAAAATATTGTATTGGATTCTTTCCACCTTTTCCTTCATGGAGGAAGGGCTTCTTTTTAGCTAGTTCTTCATATTTGAAATCAGTTGCCCTTCTTCATCGCCCTAGCTTTAGAATCATCTTAATCCTTATTTGTTTCACCAACTTCTGGTTCTAGGGTCTATCCTATAGAGATACTCAAATTGGATCAATGATCGATTTCCAAGTTTCCCCATAAACCTATTTGGTTGCTTCCAATTACGTAATGATGCAATCTCCCTCACGGGATTGCTTGAATACAAAGATTGGGAGAGTACTTGACTTTGTAGATAAAACGAATTTCGGACAGAATGACCTACAACCAGTAATTTGGAGATAACTCTCTACTTCGATATCGGTTTGGGGTGATTCAATTGAGAATTATAGACAAGAGGTGGGGCTACAACTTTTGTGAAATAGGAATTATTGAGATTCTGGGTGAAAAAAAGTTTAAAGGGACTGACAAGTTACTAAACTTACACAGTTCAAATGTGAAAATGTTAATTGCTTCAAAAAAACAACTCTTCTAGGTTGGATCTTTGAGAGGGTGTGACTTCAACTCTTCAGGGTTGAAGGCTTAGCTGTTCTAGGCTGATTGAAAGCCCAATATCTTCAAGGATGAGTGAAACACAACTTGGTTTCATAAGATGAATTCTTCAAGGTTCACAAGAAGCTTGGAGTAACTTTGAAAATTTCTTTGATTCAATTGTGTCTCTATAACTCAAAATTTGTCCTCTTTATATAGGACTACAACCTTTAACCTATGAGACTATAATTATCTTTTAGAATTTCAAGATGTGCTATGGACCAATCACAAATACATAGGAAAATAACAACTCAATAAAAAAATCTAAAAATAGAAAAAATAGTTGAATTCTTTCATTTGTTGAAGCCTCCCATGCCATGATGCAACAGTTGAGGTCTTCCAGTGGCTTGGTGTAAGACTTAATACTTTGATTCTTGTTTCAATATGAGTAGTGACTTCCAACTAGACTTTCTTTGTACCTTTCAAGGGAAGAGAAACTTTTTGACTTAGGGAAGAGCAAGAGCAAGAGGAACTTGAAAGAATCTCTTAGGGACTTTCAATGTTGGATTTGGCTAAGAGTGTTTGGGCCAATTTCTTTGGTGTTTTTTGATGATTTGGTCCACAATGTTCTTGGGACTTGGTTATGCCTTGGTTCAGGGCCAAATGTGTTTTCCAGGCTTGGTCCTTGATGCGGATAAATCTTTGCAAAAACTTAGTTGTTAAGCTTAAATGTCATTGACTGCATCACGAAAATCAATGGTTCAAACCGGGAGTACATTCGCAAGAATAGAACTCAAAGGGAAAAAAATAAAAACTTAATATTGTTTGTCATTTTTATTTCCTTAATGGAGGAATCTTTCATTAATTTAAAAATTCTGAAATATATACTTGACAAAAAAAATACATTTTTTTGCACATCACCAAGTATGCCAGTGTTTTAGACCAAATCATCCCCTCCTGAGGTGACGGGAAACAAAAGGTGGTAGAATTGATCAAGTGATCCATAAAGAGTATTGTCTATCATTTTGGAAATTACAAAATTACTCAAACTGTTCAATTGCATGCTTGGATTTTTTTTATTTATTTATTTTGGCTTATTATTTATGTGGGGTCATCCCATGTCAGAATTGAGCCATCTGTTATCCCTTTAAAAATAAGCAACAAAAATAACTATATATCAAAAAAAAAACTATGTTTTTTTTCTTGTTTTGTTTTGCTTTACTTGATAATTCTACCCAACTGTAGATCCCACCCGAGATCATAGTTAGCAAATTCGGATTCGGTAATTATTCAGGCGGAGAATTATTCAAAATAATTTGATTGATTAATTTAAGGATTCAGTCAAAAAAGTGGTCAAAAAAGCGGACAAAATAAAAATCGGAGTTGGATTCGGATTCGAGAATTATTCAATTAAAAAAATAAAAATCGGGCAAAAATTTGGATATTATTTGTATAGTTTATTGTATATTTTTTATTTATCAAGTTATTAACTTGATTTGTATACTTAGAAAGAGCAAATTACTTTATTCAATAAAGTAAAAAAACTATGAAGAAATTTTCATTGAGCGATGGAAGCAATGGTTATTGTAATCCAATTTCTACTCATGAAATAGATTAGGCCCCGAAACAGTAAAAGCAAGATTACAATTACAATAAAACAAATAAATAAATTGACGACAAAAAAATTTTCACTATCCTTTTGCTTGGGTTCACATGACCCATATTGCACTAAGACACTAATTTTTCAAAATTAAAGCAACAATATAAAAGAAGATTGATCGATACGGTGATATGAATCTGTCCTGGTCCCCCGGAACCTCAAATTATCCATCAAGGCTTGATATCTCCCCTATCTTAGGATGAACTGATGAAGTTATGAGAAATAAATGAAACAAAGAGTAGATTCGTATGATTGTTACAGAAGAAATAGGTGGAAAAAAAAGATAGGAAGAAGGAGGCGAAATTTTGGGGAGAAGAAGATGAAAAAAAAAAAAAAAACTATTTCAGTGGTGGGTACCGTGGGTTTCATCTATGACGTTTTGTTTGTTTGTTTTTTTTTTTTTTAATATTTTTTAAGTGGACCGAATAATTCGGTTTAATTCGATTCAATTCGATTCGACCCAAATTATTCGTGTTTTAAAATCAAATTAGTAAAAAGTGGGTTTTTTACCGAATTTTATTTTTAATTCGGATTTGGTCAGAATTTTTTATTTAATTCCAAAAAATTCTGTTCAACCGAATAATTCACGAATTATTCGGCCGAATTGTTAACTAGGCCAGAATTATTCGGCCGAATTGTTAACTAGGCCCGAGATTGCCTCTCATAGCGGGGAAAAAATTTTAAATATCTTCCCATAGTTGATTGAACCGTTAACCTAGCTTTCCTATATTGAGCCTCAGTTTAGCATTTTTATGTCTAATTCTAACAAGTTAGTAGCGTAGGAAAAATCTTATACATATATTTGTGAAGATTGATAAATAATATTACGGAAAAAACTATTATGCTAACCAAGGATTTAGTTATTGGTATTGTTATCGATATTGGTTTATTGATACGTTATTAACTTTGGATAGACCCGTATGGATTGGATTTATCAATTTTACCCTTACTTTTTATTAAAAATAGATTTTTTTTTTACAATTTTACCCTTGTTCCATTATCAATTCCCAATCCTATATCAGTCAAGTATTGGGATTAGTCTCAGTTGATAATGGTATAATACGATCGATAAAACCAATCCTATATTGATACCTAAAACCATGATATTAACACTCTTTCTCTTGCTCTGACCCCATGTGAGCCTTATGTGGATGAATATGGTTCTCTGCACCGCTATTGGTGTGGGGATGTAGATTTCCCTCCCCCCAAATTGGTGTCATGGAAAACCCTCTGACATGATAGGTAATGTAAGGTTTTGTTTGTTTGGCGGGCAAAAGACGATGGAAAAGGAAAGTCGTGGGCCCCATATATAATGGGGGTCAAGGAACACTAAGACAACAAAAGGTGTGGTGAAATAATGTAGTCATAATATAGTCCTTATGCCACCTTTCTCACAAAATCTTATCCATTAGGGGTTTCAATGGGCTGAGTTTTTTTTCCCAATCCAACCTTGCAATCTTAACTCAGCCAGATCCAGCTTAACCCTAAGGCAGGCTGGGATATCTCAATCTAAGCCCAGTCTTGTCAAACCTTAATTGATTTTGATTAGATTGGGCTGGTTTGGGTTCACCCTGATTGAACCTTACAGCCCCTCTATATTGTCATTTGTTCTTATATGCACTAAGAAAAATGAAACATGACAAACACTAATAATTTAAGAAAAATATTGTTAAACTTGATATAAATCAATAAAACATAGGCTCATAATATATTAATAACAATGTGACAAACATCAAAATAAAAAGTAGTTCATAGTTCATAGTTCATAAAAAAAATAAAAAATAAAACCGCATAAGAAAAAACTTGATGAATAAATTTTTTTTTTTTTGGATAAAATGAATAATTTTCAATAGACTGAATATTATATTTTATATACATAGTCATAGATAGACATAGTGTATAAAGGGAACATGCTAAGTTGTGTTGGGTCAAGCTCAACCCAAGCCCACCCTGTGGGTTGAACAATTAAGCCTAGGCCTTGTCTGGCTCAAAGTTGGGTTTGACACCCGTACTATCCATATGGTAGAACTTTAAAGAAAGTTGGGGTTGGATAATTCTTTTGCCACATAAGTTGACAAAACATATAATACATTTTAGCATTTAATGCATTTGTTTGTTAATTTACCACCCCAACCAAACAAACAACTCTGATTTGAGAATTTTACAGAAACCTTCAAAATAGTTTTTTCTATTTTTTTATTTTTTCCATCAAACATAGGATGAAAAGATGACCCTAATCCTTGGTTGGTCCCCTCCTTATCCGAAAATATAAATGACAAGTTTCGAAGACTTGGACAAGCACCAAAGTTGAACCATTGCAAACCAAGTCAACATAACTTCTCCGCCCAATCTGAGGTTTTAGTTCATGGTATTGGGATTGATGCTGGTCATTACCAATACTAGTGTGGACCAGCCGTATTAGTTTGTATCGGGCCATTTCTAATACAAAATTCATTTTTTTACTAAAGAAATCATTTTTTCATTTTTTTACTAAAGAAATCATTTTTTCCCAATACGTATTGAAATCGGCCACCAATGATTATCGCTAATACGATGGATATATGGTATTTTTTACCAATGCATAAATCTGATGGATCAATCTTTAGGATGGAATATCCATTGTTCCCTGAGCCCTGACTATTGTAGTGTCAATGAACTTTCAACATTCCAATACCTGCTAGTGCAGTTTCTTAAGGGCCGCTTGTTGAAGTAGCTATCACCATGGCATGTCTAGAGTTCGAGTCCCACCCCCTAAATCCCTTTGGCATCCTTCCTTGAGTTGGGACCATGGTAGGAATCTATTGAAGTGGGCTAAAGACTCCCTTTGCAGTAAGGGTTTCTCCTCTCCCTACTATTAGGGTTTCCCCTTCTGCCGCTTGGTTTCTTGCCTTCTCTTTAGGCTGCTGGTCTCCTCCTTCCATTGTTATGGACGGTCTACTGGAGGTTTTCCTTGCCCGAGAGGGGCCCGGTTAATCAGGTGTAGTGTCTTCCAAGCTTTGGAGTAAGAAACCCAATCCTCTCTAAGGCAAATTTCTCCCCTTCCCCTGAATAACTCCCACCACCCCCATTCTTGTGTTTGCCTATTTCTCACAGGTCATGTATACTCTCTGGAAGCAGATACCATTATGGAGAACGTTCCCAACTTGGCGCCTGACAGCCCCTTACTGGAGTCGACAATAATAGACCTCCCAGATCTAGACATTTTGGAACTAGTTTCCCATTTTGCTGATCTAAATTGGGAATTGGCCGTTGTGAGGAAACTATTATCCAACCAGCTTATCTCTGCCCTAAACATCTCCAAAGCACTATCCTCTGCTTGGAAATTCACAAAAGACCTCGAAGTCCACCAAATAGACACCCAACTGTTCCTTCTACAAGCATCGCACGAAGCCAAAGTTCACATGGCCCTTTCCCGCGGCCCATGGCTGATGAAGAATAACCTACTCGTCCTACAAAGATGGAGAGCATATGTTGACCCCCTAAATCTCGATTTCTCTGAGTTTGCCATCGGGTCCATATTTACAACCTTCCTCTCCATCTATACAGCCAATTAGTGGCAGAACAAATCACAGGGAAGATTGGAACTCTTCAATCAATGAGGCTTCTGGCGAAGCTCCAAGATTTCAACCGCTCCTTGGCCATCAGAGTTGCCATACGTTTTGATAGACCAATCAGACCTGGGATGATGATCAATAGGCCATGCGTCGGTTATTGGTGGATTGAGTTCTCATATGCCAAACTTCCTTCATTCTACTTCTTCTGTGACATTATTGGAAATGAGTCGAAGATCTTCCACCTCAAGCAAGTTTTCAAAGGCTTTGGAGCCCCTAGTTTCCCACCTCTTCCAGAGGATTCCTACCGACTATGTTTCAAAGCCAGCTACGGTGAATGGCTGCGTTTCGGTAGTCCAGGCAATAGACTCCCAATGGTCATCCAAATGAGGCTACTGGCTAAGGCGATCCTGACTGAACAAGGCGCCATTTTACACTCAGCTTCCATCGCCCAAGACCCCCATATCGACCACTGCGGGCACATCCACCCCCAACTCATCAATCTAGTATACTTGTTAATCCACCCCATCGAGGTTACCAGGGGCGACAGAACCAGGGACCTTCCCCCTCACGACCCACTTTCTGCCTAATAGCTTCCAGAGAGGCCCCTTTACAGGGGCGGCAACACCTCCACCCTCTTGGGGGTAGCCCCTTCGGCCCCCCAGGAAAACCTTGTTGCTGACCTGGCCTAGCTTGACACGTCAACCCTACACCCTACCCCACACACCCATCCTCGGGCCCCATGATCCAAAACCTTAGCTTGGATTACCAACCTGAGAACCTATCTATAATGTACCATCCATCTCAGGGGTAGCCCCTTCAACTGCTACTCTAAGAACTGCTATGTCTAGGGTCTGGGAGGCTGCCCTTGATCAACCCCCACAGAGGCTATGAATATCCTCTGCTGGAAGTGTCAAGGGTGCGACCGACCCTTGACAATTAAATATCTCCGACAGATCTAGAGGACTCCACGGCCGTGTTTGGTTTTCTTAATGGAAACTAAGCAACCTGTTGCCTAGATCAATAAACTTAAAAATAAATTGGGATTTTATGATTCCTTCTCCATTAACCTTTCTACCTCATCAAACATGATTAACATTTAGGTATCTAACAATGCTTCTATTTCCACAGGTTTTATATAACCTTGATCTACGGTCTGCTCCAAGCCGAAGGTCAAAAAATCTTTTGCGAAGACCTTTCCCATCTGCGATCCAATGTGTCCAGCCCCTGGCTTGTGGCTAGTGACTTCAATGAGGTGCTCTCTGTTGATGAGAAGTTGGGGGGCCACCCAAAGTGCACTTCCAAATTACTAGGCTTTAGAACAACGATCGATGACTGTGGCCTCACTGAACTAAAATACACTAGCTCTCTTTTCTTTTGGTCCAACAAGTGTAAGGGCCCTGATCTAGTCATGGAAAGCATTGAAAAGTGTTTTTATAATGGCAACTCCCTCCATATCTTCAACGACATCGTTGTCCACAGACACGCCATGGTAGGGTTTGACCACACATTAATGTCCATGTGTTGGTCTATTACCAAGCACAGACCTCAGGGTTTCTTCTTTGAAGCCAAATGGGAAGGCCACAACAAGCTAAGGAAACAAGTGGAAGATGCTTGGAACTCAGTCAAGCAGGTTCCACTCTTTAGAGATTGCACTGCAACCTCAATCATTGTATCGCCAGACTTAGAATATGGAGTAAGCGCACCTTTGGAATTGCTCAAGCAGAAATCTCTAGGGTTAAGGCTGACTCCAAGACCTCCATGCCTCCTCCAATCAGGACCAACGACAAATTGAAGAATAGAACGTCCGGAATGAATTACAAGTCCTTTTAGATCAGAAAGAAAATTATTGGGCACAGAGACCAAGAGTTTAATGGCTTTGGGTAGGGGACCACAATACCAGCCTCTTCCACACTTGTACGGCAATCCGGTGCCAAACAAACTGAGTTTCAAGGCTAAAATTTCCTTCTGGAGGATGGATAACTGAGGAAAGAGAACTCCAGAACCATGTTAGGTCCTATTTCATAGACCTTTTTTCCTCTTCCCACCCCCTAACATTACTACTTTCCTGTCCCCCATCCTTACTACAATTGATGATGACATTAATGCATGTCTTTGTGCCCCTTTCTTGGACTCTGAAATCACAGCAGCCACCTTCCAGATTGATGGCTACAAAGCCCTAGTCTGGATTGGATCCCTAGAAGATTTTACCATCTACATAGGGATATTGTAGGGAGCGATGTGATCTTTGCTGTGAAACACTTTTTCTCCAATGGGTATATCCTATGGGCTTTTAACCATACCATCCTTACCTTGATCCCAAAAAGGAAAAACCCATCAGCAATGGGGTAGGTAAGACCGATCAGTCTATGTTCAGTGTTATACAAAATTGTAGCCAAATGCCTGGCTAACCATTTGAAGCCTATTATGGAGTCCATCATTGACCACTCTCAGAGTGCTTTCGTCCCGAGCAGATCAATCTCGGATAACATTTATATATCCCACGAAGCACTCTCCCATATGCAAAAATCAAAGAGAAAAAGGGGGATTATGGCTTTAAAATTAGATTTAAGCAAAGCATGTAACAGAATCGAATGGCCCTTTTCTGGAACAGATGCTACTAAAGCTTGGTTTTGTAGGTCAATGGGTTCATTGGGTGCTCCAATGCGTCTCTACTATGGAGTACTCCATAAAGCTCAACAGATCGTTAATTGGCATCATCACACCATCTAGAGGACTCCGACACGGCTGCCCTCTAAGCCCACATCTATTCATCCTCTGCCAGTAGGCCCTGTCTCAATACTTTTGTAATGCACTTAATAACAATAGGTTGTCTGGCATCCAGATCAGTAGAGGGGGACCTCCGATCTCACACCTCATGTTCACAGACAACTGCATGATTTTCTCAAGAGCATTATCCTTCGAAGGGTCCACAATTAAACAGATACTTGATGACTACTGTAGGGCATATGGCTAGCAACTAAATATGAAGAAATCAAGAATTGTCTTCAGTTAAGGAAATCAAGTGAACCCACGCTCTGATATCTGCTCCTCCCTCGGGCTAGTTGAAGTTCAGTCTCACAAGATTTACCTTGGCTTGCCTTCTTTCTTTGGTAAGTCAAAGAAGCAGATTTTTTCCTTCATCACCGAGAAGGTTCAGTCAAAGTTGAATGGTTGGAGTGACAAACACCTCTCTGCTGCTGGTAAGGCTGTTATGTTCAAATCTGTGGCCTCGTGCATTCCCACATTTGTGATGTCCAATTTTCTCCTCCCTCGCGAGCTCTGTAAGGTGCTGAATAGAGTTATTCACCACTTCTGGTGGAGAAAAAACTTGGGTCAAGGTGTTCACTGGGTTTGATGGCAATCCTTTTACAAACTGAAACAAGATGGAGGACTAGGCTTGCGACTTTACCACTTTCAACGAAGCCCTACTAGCCAGACAATGCGAGAGGATCATTAACAACCCCAACAACCTTTGGGTCTAGGTTTTAAAAGCAAAATATTTCCCCCATACGAGTTTCCTAGAAGCTAAACCTTAGAATAATGGATCATGGGCCTGGAAGAATCTTCTCAAAGGAAGGAAAATCCTTCTCAAAGGATTGAGGCGGCAGGTCAACAATGAAAACTTGACCAATGTTTTCAATGACTCATGGATACCCACCATTCCTCAAGGGCAAACTTTATGCAGGCCAATCCACTATCTGGACCTTAAAGTGTGTGATCTGATTGATTGGCGCTCCAACTGCTAGAGGTGTAATATGATTCTAAACCTATTCACCCAGTCTGAAGCTCAAGCCATCCACCAACATCTAGTCACCTTGCAAGTTCTTGATGATAAATGGATGTGGTCCCCATCCCGGAATGGAAGGTTTTTCTTGCGTTCGGCTTATCACGCAAGCTATTGTGGCTCTACCATAACTGGCAGCTCTCCATCCACTTTAATCGTAAACCCCTACTGGTGCAAGATCTGGAGAAAAGATGTTCAACCCAAGGTGCAATTGTTCCTCTGGTGATGTGGCCACAAAGCACTAGCAATGAGCTCGGTTGGTTGATCGAGGTATTAGACTCAATTCCTCCTACCTATCTATCACCTAGAGGACGAGGATCCCTCCCATGCTCTTTTCCACTGTGATCACGGTGCCACTAGTTGGAAGGTATCGCCATTACGCATCAATGTCTTCGATTTTTGGGGAAATTCTATCCAAGAATGACTAACCTTCGTCCAAACGTGCTTCAAAGGCGCAGCTCCACAAAGCTCCATAAACATCATTTGGTTCTCCATACTGTGCAGATTTGGAAAGCTAGGAATTAGGCAATCTTTGATCTCAAACCTTCATGCATCAGATCAACTTACTCAGCCTACAGCCTTATGATTGCTGAAGCTTTTGCTCTTATGAGCATAAAGACCAACCCAGTAGACCCCATTTCCTTGTCCCTAGCCTCTATGGCTCCATCAATAGAGGTCCAATATACTATATTCACCGACGGCCTGTAGAATCCTTCGGATTCCTCTTGTGGTAGGGGCCAATTATTTGGGATCCTGGGGGCCAATTCGTGGAGGCCAAGTGGAAAAGGGGTTTTGTATCCGCGGCTTGCGCCTCTAAATTAGAAGCCATCCGAGATGGTATTCCGCTAGCTCGCAGCCTTGGAATTCTTCGGATCGCCATTTGTTTTGACTGCTCTCTAGCCATCGCTTTCTTGAATGGGCATCCCTCCTCTCTTGACTGGGATGGTGCCGCCATTGCACAAGATGCGCTCCTACTTTTGACCGATTTCCTCTTGATTTTATTCACTCACATTTGGCTTGGGGAAAATTCTACATCAGATTTTCTAGCCTCCGAAGCTCGGAAGCTCAATATATCGTATGTGTGGTGGTTATGCCCACAACCTTTCATTTTATCTAGTTCACTTGTTTCCAATCGATGCTTCCACCCAATCCTCTTTCTTTTAATAAAACAATCATGTTATATCAAAAAAAAAAAATTTGGGAACATAGTTTCATGTATCAATATTGTATCGGCTATATCAATTGTATCAGATCGATATTAGCTAAGACCAATCCTTGATCGATCTGGATCGATTATTCATTTCGTTTCAGTGGTAAAGCAATTAAAAAATTGTACCTTTTAAGAAAAGTAAGGGAAAACCCAATCGATACGTGTCGATCTGATCCAATGTGTATCAGTCGGATTGATATCTGTCATCTAAATCCATAGTTGGGGGTAATCTGTCCCACCACGATTGAAAAAAATATATTTTTCAACTACATGGGCTTGAATCACCTAGGAGAGTTGCAGGACAGAGAAATGCAGTTAGAGATAACACCACCTGATAGTTTTTGGTCTATCATCCTAATTGGCCCATCGGTCCTTGGTAGGACTTGTCCCCCCCAAAATAAATAAATAAATTTTAACATATTATTGTGGAGAGTGATAATCTCAGTTTTACTTCAATCAAGATCTAGTTCAGCTCCTTAGAGAACTGTGCATAGCTTCTCGTTTTAACTTTAGTTACTTTTCAGTATACTTAGAGACATGGGAATTTTTAGAAAACAAAAGATATCTTTCGACTCTTTACATTGGTTTTTTTCTTACTTTAGCATTCTTTATTAATATAATTATTTTTCATAAAAAAAAGAAGAAAATTTACATCGCCTTCCCCTGTACTTTGGTTCAATTACACCTACCATCTTGTATTTTGAATTTTTACATCTTCCCCATAGAAGGTTGACAGTGTTAGTTTTGAAATAAAAAACTTATTTTACCCCTTGTTTGACAAAGATGAAATAAGAGAATTTTTCGACGAAAGTGAAGAAGAGAGAACTTTCTGGCCAAGATTGCTACATGCATCAAGCAAGCATTGTACGTGCAGCTAGGGTATGTGTTAGTAAACTAACCTAGGGGTGGCAAAAAGACCACTCTACCCCTAGTTGGATGCCTATATGTCTCCTCCTAGTTGGTCGACACGCTAGCATAGTACAATAACCACATGACCAGATAGTGATCTTTAGCCTTTGTTTGATTGATTAAAAGCTAGGGTTTGAGAAAATGGCCATATGATGAGCAATGATAAATGGTTCCAATCTTACAGTCCAGGACTTAGGGACATCACTTTGCTTCATTACAAATGGGTTGAAAGTTTGTAGGGGATGTTTAGCTTAAGTGTTATAATGAGGTCGCACATGCCCAAACAAGGTGTTCTTTTTGGTTGGCCATATCTAGCACAAACCTCGTTATGCAGGTATTCCATCATCAATTGTCCTTATAAATAGTAATGATGAAAAGCATTGATTCCTCATGAATGCAAAAACCCACATAGAAAAAAGTACTATATAATGTTAAGGGCAGTGGCTAGAGCACAGATCAATAAGAGGGCTCGTGTGGATGCATGAGGGGGGGATTGGTTTCGTAGTCTTTTCGTGCCTACTTGTATCTGAACTTAGGTCCAAACAAGTAGACAAAATTTTTTTCTCTAAATGTTAATTTCTTTATTATACTTCATGCCTTGTGTTATTATTTACAATTAGTGAGAATTTTATTTGTGTCTTTGGCATCGTAGGAATGCAACAAACATTATAATTTTTTATTTTTTTATTTATTTTTATAAACAATAAACATTATAATTGCATTTTAATTACAAGTACTTAAATAAATGCATGGGTAACTGATGAGCACAATAATGTGTGAAATCTTAGGGATATAAGTGTACATTTTACCCCACTTTGGATAGTACTACTTTTATTTTTATTTTTTATTTTTTAGTTTTCAAGTTTATAAGAGAAAATGCTTAAAGTGAATCAAGAACCAATCCAAAGGTGGGACCCACTCATTGGTATCACATCCTCTCTCCTACAAAATCCTGAAGATTATTCTCTTTTCTTGCCACCGCACAAGATCTTGAAGATGCTATGCAGAGATTCCTTTATGATTTAATCAAGATTACAAGATATTAGTTAATATTGCAAAGAAGGAATAGAATTTGTTAATTTTGGAAACAGATTCTCTCTTTCCTCACACAATATCTCAGAGAATGAGGATTTTTACCAAAATTTTATTTTATTGTATTTTCTTTATTTTCTTAAAGAAGACTTGTAGAAGGAAGGAGGCAAGACAAAAACCCTATAAAAGCCCCTTCCTCCCCCCTCCTAATTATTATTCCCCTTAGTTTACTTTCTAGTTTATGCTTAGTTTTCTTCTTTCTCTCCCTCTCTCACTCTCTTTAGTTTTAGTTCTTCTTTATTTTTGCTTTAATCACTTTTGTTATAGTTTTTTATGCCAATTAATGCAATCACTCTTTTATTCTTATTCAGCCTTTTATGTTTATGATCTATGCAATTAAGTTGTAATTTTTAAAGGTATAGTTCTAAGCTTAGATCTAGGTGACAAGATCACAAGTTTTTTTCAAGTTCAGTTTTTTTTTTTTGTTTCAAGATTTGTTTTCTCTAGTACTAAAAATTTCAGATTTAGTTTATTCCAAATCTGGTTTTTAGTACTGGTAGTATCTCAAATCACCCAAGCTTTCAAGTTCAAGGGTTGAAGTTCAAGTAAGTAGCCTCCTTCAATAGTCTTCTCTCCCCACTCTCATTCCCTCTTCTGACTACCCTTTCTTTCTTAATTTAGGATTTTAATTTCAGTCGTTACATTATTGCTATCCATTTCTCCCAAGGTTCATGGGTAGTGTATGTATTGGCTTTGCCCCTCCTAGCTATAGAACCATCAATTTATTACTTTTATTTTAATTGTCTCCCTTTCCCTAAAGCCAAGTAGAGTAACCTTTGTAAGAGTGACTCTCTGGTCAAGTAGGGAAGCTCATATTATGGTGCATCCCTCGGGCTAAGTAGAGAAACCTACTTGTGAGTCTCTCTCTAGTTTTCTCCCCTTTCTTTTACTTTATTTTTATTTCAGCATTTTTTCTTTTATTTATTATTATTATTATTTTTTAAATTGCATGGGTTGTTTATTTTCAGTTATTTATTTATTTAATTTTAATTGCGTGGCTTATGTCTTTAAAATCTTAGATGACGAATGGTTAAGACGTTATTTTAGATACATATGTTTAGGACAATAGTTAGAATTAGATCACAACTAAATCGGTTCACTTTCGCATTATTAAAAGAAATAAAAAAATAAAGTGACTGTTCTCCCTGTGTTCGACCCGTAGCTACACTGATCTGTACGCTTACGGTTACATTTAAAATCTCAAACAGTAACCCATATTGCCCAACACAACTGCAAGAGGGACTTTACCAAAAGAAATAAAATGCAGGAGTGACAGTGCCAAAGTTAAGTACAACTTCAGTGATAGAGTAGCTCCAAAGCATGTCCCTATCAAAAGGGGAAAGGTGGGGGATGGAGGGTTTCCCACTATGTTAGATGGAATCTCATACATCACATCAATAGCAGCACATGAGATGATATTTTCATTGGGGAGACTCACAATTACAAGAGAAGAGAGAGAAAATGAATTAAAAAAAAAAAGAGAAGATGATGATCTTTTTCCGGTTTCAGTATAGACATTTATGGACTTTTAAGCTTCATTAAGTTAAAAAAAAAATAATAATAAAGATGGAGAATATTAAAAACCGATTCAGCCCAATTATTTCTAAATTCTCTCTATGTGCGCGATATTTGTATATTTCTAAAATTCAACAGTTATGAAAGCTTGAGGTATTTGAGGTGTTAAAATAGATTTGAATCCTAAAAAAATTTGGATTTTGAAAATACACAAGTGTCACACACACACATAAAGAATTGGACAAGAATTGAGCGATTAAAAATAGGAGAGGAGTCGGATTACGTATTCAACCCAAGGATTATACATTGGGAGTCTTAGAAATGTCATAGATTAATGTGTTAGAAGGTTTCAATCACTACCTTCCTAAACTTGATCCTTTTGCTCATCTATTAACTATTAAAATAGGGGGCAAGAAAATGCTATGTCCTAGAGCAAGTACATGCCATCGGGCATGGCCAATTGGAGGGTGCATGCTAACATCTTCAGCATGGGGTAGTTCGTCTTTTTGCACATGATGTGTGTAGGCATAGATACACACTAGGAGGTAGCATTCTTTCTTCCTAAAATAGGTCACGGAGTACCTAGTTTCGACTCCGAGTCCAAAACTTCTCCATATACGTAGCTATATATTAATACTGCTATCCACCCTAACTACCATGACAAGCCTCCCTTGCTTGTAGTCGTTCGAGGATTGAGAAATTGGCATTTGTGTTTGTGTTTGGATTCTCTTTTGGACCATGTTCTCCTACAACAATCCCCCATATCCCTAGGATGCTGTGAGATTGTTGCGGGAGGTCATAATCTAGGAGAGGATCTGGCCTCTTTGTGTTCTAGATGGTTCAACTAAGCGGCTCAATGGTCCAACGTGTAGCTCTTCAAAAGCATAGTCCATAGGACGTCTTAAGTAGATGATATGAACACTTGGACCATGGTACAAACATCTTAAGGATGTCAATCGGTCGGTGCAGTTTGGTTTTTGTTGGGGTTGCCTGAAACCAAACCATTAAGAAAATTTTAATTTCGGTCTAATTTGGCATGGGATCATATTGGTTTTTTGTTATCAATTTGTCAACGACATACTTGGATTTGGTCTGGTCTGTTGGGAAAATCCTAATGTTTTGGGTTTTCGGTTTTTTATCGAGTCACTAACGGTCATATATTGCCCTTTTATCCAGTTTAGTCTGATTTTCAGTTTTGGTGGTTGCATTTGATTGGTCTAAAATCCCAACCCAAAATCAAATGGCCAAGAATTCCTCTTTTGTTTTTTCGTTTCCACTCACTTGGATCTCTTCCATTTCATTTATGTCCGGATCCTCCTTTTCTTCCAAACAAAAGGAAGGGTAAGGGTCATCTTCGAGGAATCCCTCTTGTTCATGTTTAGTCCCCTTGGTCTGAACCGATCATGTTTGGTCTGACCAACTGGCTAGGGCTGATGAACTTTTGACACCCTTAGATCACCTGATTCAAAATTCTTTTAAAGCACTCACAATATTGATTAGGACATTAATACCATTAGCTTCATTAACAAGTCATACCGGTAATGAAGATTCCAACATTACAGAATGGGAATATGAACTGGCAAAAGCTCCCAGTTATCCATTAACCCAAAACATATCCTTATGTGGAAAATAATCCCTGGCCCTAATGGGCCAAACCTCTGGTCCTACTTTGTATGGGCTGTCAACAGCCCAAGTGCATAGCTTTAATCCAAATAACCAAATAGGTACACATCGGATCCCCACTGGATGTGTATCTGAATTCTGAATTGGCGCCGTCATGGAACGGCTGTCCGCTGTCAGCTGTCAGCTGTCAGCTGTCTACTAAAAAATATCTTTCCCAATCTACGATTTTGACACGTCACAGACTTTTTTGGTCGATGGATTTTAGAATATTTTGGAACCTATCGTCATCTGACAGCTCTGTGACAGCTAGGACTAGCTGTTTTAGGATTATTTCCCACTCTCAGATTCCTACAGAATCCATATTATTTGTTTGTTAAAGTTCTTGAAATGGAAGTGTTTGATAATGGGATAGAGAGAGAATATAAAAGCAGTAAAGGTAAACAGCTGAAGCTTCTGAGCTGACGTCAGTTCATGAAGATTGGTGTTCCAGAAAAGTCCATCTCTTAAACCGCAAGCTTTCGTGTTTAAATCGATCCATCGATATCTCCATTAGAGATTAAAACACAGAAGAAGAAGAAGAAGAAGAAGAAGAAGAAGAAGAAGAAGAATGGATCCGTGCCCATTCATCCGGCTAATCGTTGAATCGTTAGCTTTAAAACTCCCACAGTCGAGTAAACCAGCAGGGTCAGGTGTCCACCCATCATCCACTCCATGTTTCTGCAAACTCCAACTCAAGAACTTCTCCCAGCCACAAACAGCTCTCCTGTCTCTCTGTTCAACCTCCGGTGACTCCCCACCAGACTCACCCTCTTTCTCCGCCTCCTTCCACCTCGAACCCACCATCCTCCGCCGTCTCGCCGCCAAGCCCACAACCTTAAACTTGTCTGTTTACACCGGCCGTATGGGTCGCACTTGCGGTATCAGCCACGGTAAGTTACTGGGCCGGGTTCGCGTCAGCATCAACTTAATGGGGACAGAGTATCGAGCCTGTGTGTTCCAGAGCGGTTGGTTGAAGCTGGGCAAAAAACCGGACAGACCATCGGCTCAATTGCACCTGGTGGTCCGGGCTGAGCCTGACCCACGGTTCGTCTTCCAGTTCGGCGGCGAACCGGAATGCAGTCCGGTAGTGTTTCAGATCCAGGGGAATATAAGACAACCTGTGTTTAGTTGCAAGTTTAGCTCTGATCGGAATTCCAGATCACGGTAAGTTTTTCTTTTCCATTCTTAACGGTTTCTTTCAGATCAATGTGGTTTCAAATTGAAAGTGAATGAAATGTAACTGAAAATTTCAAGTGGGTTCTGCTCTGCTTTCGTTTCTTGTAACTGAAGTTCCATTTTCTGGGAAAACCACATCTGTTCTGATCTGCTTTGCTGTGAAAGTTGAAGAGAAAATCTAACCTTTTGCTAAAGGGAAATCCTAGATTCCACATTGCCAACCATAATGAACCTTTCTTTCCTTTTTTTTTTTTTCTTTTAATTTCCTCTGTTGCTAACTTCACTTCCTAAGCATGCTTTCTGAAGAAACTTCTAAAATTGATTGCTTCATAGAAAGTAATATTTGATTAATCAATAAGAATTAGAAGAATATTTACAAAAGCCACCAGTAACATTCTCAAAGATTTTTTTTTTTGGTAAGTCATTCGCACGGATCATGAGCCCTATATGCTTTCCAAAGGAGAATCATCATTTTTGTGTAAAACTTATTAGCTCTGTTTGTTTTCGTGTGAAATTATTATACGTAAAATTCTTTTACATGGAAATTTTATATGTTGAAAGCTTTTCCTTTATAAAAGGTAAAATATACATAAATGGTGGGGAAAAATAACATGGCCCTTAGACACATGCAGGGGTGAAATGACTGCCCCACTTTCATAGAAAAGTAGAAATTTTCCTTGCTATTGATGCCCCGGATGTGTTCTCATTGGTCCCTAGCTGGTGTAGGGAAACCCTCTTCGTAAATGTTATTATAAAAAATTTTCAATCTTGTTACACAATAAAATCATTTTAAAATTTTACGTAAAATAGTATTATTATTATTATTAGTTTTGAATTATGCTACCCTCATGATATAGTTGTAATAACCATAAATGGATGGATGTCATAGATGTGTAACAGATATATGATCCATCTGAAGGCAATAAAGAGGATTAAACTTTGATAGGAACCAAGTTCCTACTTCCCAAGCTCTCAACCAAAACAATAGAATCTTGAAGGGTAGTTTAGAAAATACTTAAACCTAAGAGGGTAGCAAGAACATGGCTGCTAGGTAGTAGCAATTTTTTTTTCTCCTAAGGAAAAAACAAAAAAGAAGGTGCCATCAAGATATTAAAATTTTTTGTGAGGGAAGAATTAATATTAAAATTACATGTGAGTAAAATATGATCCCTAAAGTATAATTTTATAAAGTTAATTAAAACTATAAAAATTAAATTTAGTGATAAAATTTTCTTCTTTAACTATTTTATGTCGAAACAATTGACGCTCAGTGTCAAATTTATCATTAACTTCATGTCAACTATCTATAATGCTAGTTGGGTCCGGTTGGTTTCAGTCTCCACCTTTTAAAGTTCCACAACATTTCTGTTTGTTTAAATAATCAGACATTGTAAGCTCGAACATGGACACATTCCTAATATTCGGTCGATCAATTTCCTCTCCATAATCTCTTTTCTGATGAGGGTTTCCACTCCATAATCTGGCTCAAGGTAATTGGCTAATCGGATAATTATTGGGATTAAACTAGATAATTGACTTTTTGAGCTATAAACAGTCTTTGACTTCTCCACATCATCCTAATTAATTTCTTTTCTTCTCTCTGGCTTATATTAAACGACTTTTGTGAATTGTGAAAAATCAGATCTCTGCAACTAGATTCCGGCTACAGAACAAGGCGATGGATCAGTTCCTTTGAAGCCGAGAAAGAACGTCAAGGAAGGGAGAGAAAAGGGTGGATGATCACAGTACACGATCTTTCAGGCTCTCCTGTTGCAGCTGCTTCCATGATCACACCCTTCGTCCCCTCCCCGGGATCTGATCGTGTGTCACGTTCCAACCCAGGAGCATGGCTAATCCTCCGCCCTCACGGCTTCTCCATCAGCAACTGGAAGCCTTGGGGACGCCTCGAAGCATGGAGAGAACGAGGTAGCAATGATGGTTTGGGTTACAAGTTCGAGCTCGTCAATGACAGTGGCACCAACATTGGAATCCCCATTGCTGAAGCTACCATGAGTGTCCGAAAGGGTGGAAATTTTTGTATCGACACTAGCACGGCCAGTGGTGGCGGCGGCGAAGCTGTGTTGTGGTCGTGGCCTGCCGCTGTTAGAGGGTTTGTGATGGGTTCGACTGTGGAAGGAGAAGGGAAGATGAGTAAGCCAATGGTACAAGTGGGTGTGAGGCATGTGAGTTGCATTGCTGATGCTGCTCTCTTTATCGCTTTATCTGCTGCCATCGACCTTAGCATGGACGCCTGTAGGCTTTTCTCTAGTAAACTCAGAAAAGAGTTTTGTCATGACCACCAAGATTATATTACTTAGAATTTTGCTCTCCTATACCATGACAATCCAATTACAGGTTTGAGCGTGGGAGAACTATTTGACCCCTCTAATTCTCTTCTTTTCATTCTTTGTTAAATCTACTCCCTTTTCTTTTCTTTTCCTTCTCTTCTTCTTCTTTTTCTTTTTTTTTTTTTTTGGTACAATTCATTCTTTCTTCCATACTTCTTCTACCTAGTTTTGTCACTTTTGGTCACTTTTTTTTTTGGTGGGGTCGTTGGGTAGTTTGGGCTTGGGTTTCCCTAATACATCATGATGAGATCAGAGGTCAGAGAACAGATTTTATGTTTATAATTTCACACATAATGAAGCTGTACAGATAAAAGTGAGTTAGTTCGTTAATGTTTTATGTTTATTTATTCATGAGATTGGATGGTACGATCATCTAGTCGTGCGGATAAGTATTCAACATCTGCGTCTTTTACTTTCAAATACAGCCCTCTCTTTATTCATTTATTTTTTGATGGTAAATGTCATTCATGTAATTTAATCATTCTCACTTCTCAGTGCTTTTCATATTTTCTTGGATGGCCTAATGGGCGATTTCCAATTTGATTGCTAATTATTATTATTTTTTGTTCAGTTTCCCACATTATCATACTAAGCACATATGTCAGCTTGGCTTAAAGTTTTTTCAGGGGTGGGTTAGAAAATTCCACTTTCGGAAAAATTTGTCCACCCGTCTGGCCTTTGGGATTCCATTTTTCAGACTGCTACTAGGGGTAGTTGGAGAGTAGCCAAAAGTTTTCCCCTTTTTATTGCCTGCGAAACATTTTTCCAAAATTGCACCTAACCAACAAACTGTTTAAATCATAATCGATAGATCTTTTATAAATTGATCTGGTTTTGGTTTCTAAAAGTGAATCTATTTATTAAAAGATGCGGTTCAGTTTCAAACTGGTAAACCATTGACTTTGAACTTGATTAAAATTTGCATGTAATTGAATAGATTATACAAACTAAATTGATTAAGAAAAACTGGTTAATACTGACATTTTATATACCATGTAAATTATAACAAAAAGATTTATTAAATTTCCGTAAGAGTTAAAAAAATTAAATGAACAACCTAAAATACCCCACTTTTGTAGGGAGGAGGGTGGTTGGTTGGAGGAAGAATGAAAAAAAAAAAAAAAGATGAAGGAGAGAACGAAGGATGTTGGAGGTATTTCAGGTCTTATATTATTTTTTACGGGGATTTCGTAAATCTTTTCACATCATAAATGGTTATAAAATATAATTTATACCAATCAGTATTGGAAATATTTTTACCATTCGGTAGATCTAGGTAATTAACTCCCCTTTAATTTAAACTATTTTTTATTTCTGAAGTCACAATTTAGGCCTAGATATCGTATTTCATGGTCAGGAATATCATACTTTTGTTATTCACAAAAAAATGTCAGATTTAGGCTGCGTTTGGTAGTCATGTAGTTCTAGAAATGATGTTTCGTGTCAAAAGCATAATTTTCAGTTCCTGTGTCAAAATATTGTTTTAAAACAAAAAAAAATGTCAGATTTAGGCTGCACTTGATAGTCATTCAATTCCAGAAACGACGCTTCGTGTCAAGAACAAAATTTTCAGCTTCTGTGTCAAAATGTCGTTTTAAAACAAAAAAATGGTGTTTGCTGAATTTGTTTCAGGAACGATTACCCTAGTTGTTCATTTTTTTGTATTTGGAACGAAACCGAAATGACGGAACAATGTTTTGTCATTCCATCATTTTGCGTTTCTAGCATTTTTTTCCCTTTTCGTTAAAAAAAAAAAAAAAAAAAAAAAAAAAGGAAAACAAAAACTTAATTCCGTTTTTTTTTTTTTTTTTTTTTTTCCATAGAACAGAAAAACGCCAGAAACGTTTTTCTGGATGACTACCAAATGCAGCCTTATATTTTAGGCTTTAAAAATAGTTTCATTCCCGATTGAGCCAAGAAATGTCAACTCAAACCAACAACAAAACTGCAACCAGTAAAAATCGTTTAATCGAAACCATTTATTAATTGGTTTCAATTTGGGATATTATAATCATTTAACAAATGGTTAAACTTTGGCTTCATCCCTTCATACCTTAAACCTGACTGATTAATAGAAACCAAATCGATTAAGACCCTTACCTACATTGTTCTGAAATGTGAAAGAATGTGTTGGCAATTCCAACAATTGAGTAAAAGACCTTGGGGATTAATGACTTGTCCATAAAATTGGGCACATATATCATATCTATTTATCTTTTCTTTCTTTTTTTTCTTTTTTTTTTCTTTCTTTTGGGGGGGGGGGCAGGTGAAAGGGATTTTATTCAGAGAATGAGAGAAATTCATTGATGCCAAGCATTGATCTTGGATACATGTATTGGAAATGGGCTGAGCTGTCATGCTCATCACAGACAGTGCCCATGTCACACCTTGCCCCAAATTATAGGCCAAGGTATGTGGTACTGAATTCTCAACCCAGTTAGCCTAACCCTCCAGGATAAAAAATGTAATATCTTAATTTCGCAAATGCCACAAAGACCACAACTAAAATTAGAGTATGCTAATAAAATCATACAATTACCACTTGTGATGTGCTAAAATGATAAATTACATTATAAAATTTTCATATCTAAAAGCAATTGTAATTTACATTATTACTTACTACACATCACATAAATATATACATCAAAAGAAATATCCAAAATAATAGAAGTGATGTCCATCAACATCCTGGTGACTCGTAGACACAACCTCACAACCGTTGCCAAAGTCCAATCCTACATCAGCACCGGTTCAACAATCTAAAAAGAGTAATCAACGAGGGATGAGCTTCACAAGCCCAGTCAGGGGTGTACATGCAAGCACACACAAACAAATGATGGAATACATGCTCAAACAAATTAAATGATGCTCATGATTTGGTTTTAGCAAACAATACCTAGCAAACAATTACTAAGTCCAATAAAGGGTATCAGTGCTACTGTAACATAGGTCGTATCCGTGGTCCTGAAAAATTCATCGATCACCTGGCAATACAATTTAGTTGCAAATCAGGAGCTTGCAGGTCCCGAAAAACCATTGGTCACCCTGCAAACCCCTAATGGGTAACCCCACCCTACAACCATAGTCCCGAAAAACTCATCAGTCACTCGAGCTATAGAATAGTCATGGTCCTAAAAATCCCCTCGGTCATCAATGCTATGGGGCAGCCACAGTCCTGGAAAACCCATTGGTCACTCGTGCTGCATCCACCTCTGAGTACAGTACGTTGTACTGCGGACATGGTACTCTCACAAACATACCATCCCCTGGGATTAGCCAGTACCTAACCCCCTACTGGCAAGGGTGTAGCACCAGGGTCTATAAATCCTAACTAGATGCAATCTACATGAATGTATATACCATCATTATTCATCACACACCATACATACACACATCCTCTAACCTCTAGTCCCACGGTACCGGAAAGAACCTTGGCCACATCATGCCCTAGACCATCAGAGCCACAATCATAACTATACTATTGACCTCTAGGCCCACGGTACCGGAAAGAACCTCTGCCATACCGTGCCCTAGACCGTCAATACCACAGTTACAACTATAGACCTCATCCATAGAACCACAATCCATATTCATAACTCACCATCACATAACCACAATCACCTACCTCACTTACCTCCACGGTCCAGGAACCCTTCCATAGCCTCATAAATCCATATTCACAGGTTAGTAATAAAAATAACATAAGAGTAGCAATTCAATTATATCACAATCACAAGATAACAATATGCATACACAATGTCACAATGCACACACATATGCATGATTCATGCAAACTAGAAAAGAATTTAGAAACATTCTGTAAAATAAAGTCAAACACCCACTCACCTCAAAACCTAAATCACAAGTGCGATAGGATTCCCGCAATCAACTTCATATCCTAGCCCGATTGTTTTAGGTTCCTAAATCAGTGTGTATCATTTTTGTTAAACATTCATACACCTAATATGACTGTATAGGTTCACTGTTGAACCCAAAATGACTCAACAACCCATGCTCAAACCTAATTTAAAGTTTCGAAAAAGCCCTCGAACTACAGCTAGCCAAAGGGCTAATTTGGGTAAAAAGTTAAGGGACATAAGCCACAAGGGGTAGGGTACTAACCAGCCAAAACAGGGGCTGATTGGGCTTAAAACACCCCAATCAGTGGGAGACAACCGACTGGCCACTTGCCCAACCGATGGGTCGATTTTTACAGAAATTTCTGCACTCCCAGAGGTTGTTCTGTGGATTTCCTTGGGTTGGGCTGCCCATGGCTGATGGGTATTGGCCTTGGCAACTTGGGGAAGATTCCCTAAGGTCTTTAGGATCCTTTTGCAGCCCCCAAAACTCCCAATTACATGAATTAAAATTCTGCCCTAATGAATTCCCTAAATTTCTTCCCTGGGATGGCAGATTCAGTTCTGGGAACCCATTCCTGAACCTATGGAGCTCGAACCCAGTTTATGGGTGGCTATAGGGACTTGCTATAGGTCTACATACTACTGAGAATACATGGACAACAAGAATTAATCATCAATTTAACCTGTACAATAAAATCAACCTAAGAAACCAGCCCAATTCACATGTATGCAATCCAAAATTCCATTCTTGGTGGCTGCATGCTTAAGAATTGGCTGTTGCCCCATCCATATATGCATCTGAACTATTGAACAGCAACTATAGATAGAATTTCTTACCTTAAGACATGCTTGCAGTAAAGGAAAGGCAGAAAAATATTGGCAGCAACCTTGCATAGTATTATAAGAACTACAACACCATGGAGCAACACCATGGAGCAACCCCTATTTCAGCTTGTATGTAGGTTGTTCTGTTAAAAGAACAGCAGCAGGTGCAGCTGCAAACATGTAATAAAATGGGTAGGCAGCAGTAGAAGAGGTCAACAGTGTGCACGTAGCAGCAGCAGCTCCCTTCTCTCCTTCTATTTCTTCTTCTTCTTCCTCCCTTTGTTGCTGTTCCACTGAATTTGCAGCAAAAAATAAGGTGAAACAATGGCATTGGCTTGCTATATAATTCAGCCATAGGGTCCTTAGGGCCCGTTTGGCTGAACACCCTAAAATTACTTTCCAAAACTCATTTTAAAAAATATAAAACTAAAAATAATTAAAATCAATTTCTCATTAATGGACCTCACCAAATATTGACCTATTAGGTTGGATTTAGTCAGCATCATGACTTCTACATGTTGGGTAAGTGTGAGGCTCGGGGTTGTAGGGATGTGGGACCCACAAGAAAAACCAAATTTTCCTGTATTTTGCTAGCCGAACCGGTTGGTTGGTTGGCAACAGGGTATCCCACTGGTTTGCCCATTTCTAACTCATTGGCCGTCCTACTTCTTGGGCTTGTGATTTTACTCAATGTAGGACTAGTCCCACTCCTTTTTGACCATTTTTATGCTCCTTCCTTGGCCAATGAATCAGCCAAATTCTCTCTCTCACTAATGTACATATGGATCCAGAGCAGAGCAGCCTACTTTCTTATGCCAATTGGGTTATAACACTAGGGTCAGCTGCTTCCAGTTTAGGATATTACAACCTGCCTTGCCAAGGATTCAACTATATTGTTAAGGTCCCTTTTTTTTGGGGGGGGGGGGGTGGGAAAATACTTTTTAAAATCCCTAGGAACAACAGGAATATGGTAGAGAACAAAAGAAAAATTACAAGGCTCAATATAGAATTTCAAATCAAGAATATCCTCTAAGTGTAGACACCCAATTTTGTCTCCCTCCTTCGGCTATGATAAAATATGGATCTTGGATGCGACTTTTGAATTTTGATCAACAGAGATGATGATTGACTGAGAAAACCCGGAAACGTTCCCCACCTGCCTGAAAAACCTAAAAACCCCGCGTGGGAAGGAGGAGGGTTCAATTTTGACTTTTCATATACAAAGGAATCCGGTCAAGATGACCGTAAAGATGGATAGTACTCAGAAATACGATTCCGACGATTTATGGTACGTCAAAATTAGATTGTAGGATTGCCTGCAATCTCCCCTAGAAAATCACATTTTTTCAACGCGCATGTTGTGCACACCAACCAGCCAAGCCAGCCAGCCAGCTAGCCCAGCTAGCCATCTAGCCAGCCCAGCTAGCCAGCCAGCTAGCCTAGCCAACTAACCAGCCAAGCTAGCTAGCCAGCTTGCCAGCCAGCCAGCCAGCTAGCTCAGCCAGCTAGCCAGCCCAGCCAGTGAGCCAGCCCAGCCTGCTTGCATGCAAGCCCCCGCGGTAGGACCTACGTGCCCCCGTCGCATACTAAGTGCCTCTGTTGCACGTTGTGTGCACCCCTACTGCATAGCCTGCATGCCCCCGCCACATGGCCTATGTGCCCCCGCCACATGGCCTATGTGCCCCCACCACATGGCCTATGTGCCCCTACCGCACGTTGTGCGTGCCCCTGCTGCATGGCCATGCACACCTACTTTCTTGCCACATGCACCTTGCCTACACCATGCACATGCTACCCTGCACAGTTCAACCTACACCTATGCCAACCTCCCCACACATCCTTATGCCTAGCCTGTGCCCAGCTATACACCATCACTTGCACACACTGTGCACATTGCTTGCACACCCATGCCAACCTCCCTACACACCCTTATACCTAGCCTGTGCCCAGCTACACACCATTACCCACACACACTGTGCATATTGCCCGCACACCCATGCCAACCTCCCCACACACCCTTATGCCTAGCCTGTGCTTAGCTACACACCATTACCCACACACATTGTGCACATTGCCTGCACACCCATGCTAACCTCCCCGCACACCCTTATGCCTAGCCTGTGCCCAGCTACACACCATTACCCGCACACCCTATGCACATTGCCCATATTCCCTATGCATTTCAGCCCAACCTTGTGTGTCATCGTCAATGGCCGGGATGGGTGTTCCCCTAACCCGATGGGTGAAAAAATTCCCTCTTCACCCACTTGAGACTAAAAAACCCTTTTTTTTACTAAGGATTTTCTCTCCAAGAACCCACTTTTTACCCATTGGATAAAAACCTTTCCCCCCACCCATTTTGGTCCAAGGACCTCTTTTACCTAGTGTGTAAAAGCCTTATCCCCCCACTTTAGGCAAAAACCCTTTTTTCGTCCGTTGGATAAAGATGTTTCCTCTTTCTCATTGGCCTGAAAAACCTATAAATACTCCCCTCCTTTGGATTTCACACACCAAAACCCCACCTCACTCCCTTGTAGTGAAACTCTCTTCCCCTTCCCCTCTTGATTTTCTTCGGGTCTTCAGAGCGATCTTTGTCAAGATCCGAAATCTTGTTTGGATCTTCGAAGTGTTCTTCGGGACTTTGAAGATCTTCAATCCAAGTTCTTAGTTCGATCCAGTTTTTTGCTAAAAGTAGTATGTTCTTCAACCCCCTCCTTTAAGTGTTCTTGAGTTTTACCCAAAGTAGAAACCACCCTTTGAGGTTCGTCGGGTCTAGGGAGAGTTCTTTGTCAAGATCAAAACTCTATTCGGATCTTCAAAGTGTTCTTTGGGGCTTTGGAGCTCTTCAACCTATTTTTTTGGTCAATCCGTTTCTTTCTAAAAATAACAAATCCTAACGGAAGCTGTGTCTGAGTGCCCCTAGAATCTTTTCAGAAATAGCCATTCCCAGTGGAAGCTCTGCTGAAGTGCCACCTCAGTCTAGCCCTCCCCTAGCCTATCCCCAGCGAAAGCTCTGCCGGATTGTCAACTCACCTAAGCCCAAAAATAGCCTTCCTTAGCTAAAGCTCTGTTTGAATCCAAACTCAAAAGTAACTATTTCTACCCAAAACCCTATCCGAATACCATCACAATCAGCATCTCTCAAGAAAGGAAGTTGGTGGTCAAGACCATCTTCCCCTGAACCAGGAGAATCCCAAAAATAGTTTGAGCCAGTACTAATCAGGGGCCCACCTCTCTTGACCCGAAATAAGGGTTAAGTTCAGGTATAATTTTTCAACCAACTTGTCATAATGTAAACTTTATATAGACCTTGTTTTAGTGCATATAGTAGTTTGAATTCAATTAATGTATATATGTGTGATAACTTAGCCATGCATTTCGAATAGTAATAATTGTGAAAAATGTTCGTTCTCAAGCATCTAGTGGGAAGACCGGTTGAACCGGGCAGATTGGGTGCCTAACACCTTCCCAATTCTATAACCTGACACTTACCCTAAATCTCTAGACCAGACCAAAATTTGGGCCATTTTCTCAGGAATCGGGCCCACCCTTGGGTCATAAGCCCATAACCCTAGGTGGTGACTCCAAACCCCATTTGTATGATCCCGATCCCCATATTGGACCATCATCAAACCTCTGTCTCAAATGATGAATTTTACACTCTTGCAAAATAGGTCTCCATGTATCTTTAAGCGGCAATACGGTAGTGGGGAGCTTGTAAGCAAAGCACACACGACACGAACCCCTCCCCTCAAATGAAAGAGAAGGAGAGAGGAGAAAGGTCGGGATGTGAGAACATATTCCACCACCATATTTGTTTAAAAGTATGTTTGGTTAACCCTATGTTTGTAATTGTATTCGCTAACCGCATCTTGCATCATGCTCGAAGTGAAAACATTTAGCAAGGGACTCCCTGTTATGCCCGCACCCTCAGAGAGGTTAACACATGTCATAGAGAGTACTCTGAGAGCAAATGATACCCGCTTCTTGTACAAGAATGGAAAGTATTGTCAAACAATATGGATGTTGTATTTATGCCAACACTCTTGGGGAGGTTCGTGCACTTTATGACATTCTGAGATCGAATGCGTCATCAAACGGCGAGGATGTCCTTATTTGTGCCAGCACCCTCGAGGAGGTCTGTGCACTTTACGGTATTCTGAGATCAAATGATGGTTACCCTATATTACACTTTTTCACACAATCACTCATGGTTCCATCACCCCATGGCCAATTGCTTAACCTCGTGTGTAGTCACAAGTAATGGGCAAGGAAGTCACCCCCTTGATCTCATACCTATGGATATATTAAAAGGATCATGTACCTTTCGTATATAGATCCTGTCAAGGAAGCCTTTTCGGTCCTATTGCATCCATCGCATGCTTGCATCATGTAGAAAATAGATGAAGAAGTTAGGAGTGCCACAAGCTAACTGTAGAACTTGTTTGCTGTCTTGAAAAGGAATATTCCTATATTATATTTTTGTCATAAAGAATTACTTTCCTAAGTGGGTTTCAGATAAAAGGTGTCCCTCCGCCTTAAGGAAAAAGTCCAGATACGTGACTCAGGGGTAATCCCATCAGAGTCACGTCAAGTCCTGAGAAGTCTCGAGAAAATTAGGAGGAAGAACACCTAGTGGGAAAAAGAATAAGGAAAGTACGACTTTATTACATGGAATGTCTTATGGGAATATTCTCGATAAGCCATTTGTATAAATCTCCCACTTATGACATTGGGTGGACTAGGGGCATCAAATCCTATCCACCCCTATCATTAAGCGGACTAACTTTGGATGGATCATTGATTGTTAATCTAGTGAATGTGTGAACAAGGGGTTGGGAATTCAAGAATCCTAAAATAAGCCACTTTTGGTTCAGGCATAATTCCATACCTCAAGTATTCTCCGTGGTCCCTTTAGACGCGTCAGGGTAATTGGTTGACTTGCCTAAGTCCAGTGTCACCTTCATCGTCTCCTCGAGATTGTCTACCACCAAGTGATTACAGCCCAGTTAGTATGGATCCACATGACTCTAAATCACCCGAATAGGCCTAGATCCATCCTGTTGAGACCTTGCAAACAGAAATGGCTGAAGTCAAGAGAGGGATAGCTTAGATATTGCATACACTTTAGAACCCTCCCAGAGCTTATCCCAGGAATGAATCAGCAATGACTATAGGAGATGTGGAATAGAATGGAGGTACAGGTCATCGCGGGAACTCTTCTCAAGTTGACTCAGGAGAACCCGAGCATGTCAGACCAACTGGTCAAATATGATCTTCACCTACCCATCTAAATGGTCAGCGAGGGGCCTATTCCAGGGTTCCTCCTCCCAAGGTGGTGATTGAAGATGAAGAAGAGGAATTTGTAACACACGTCCGCATTGAGCCTCTAGATATGGAGAAAGAAAGGAAACTCAGAGAGCAGTTAGTGAAGTTGGAGAACATTATTTGAGCGGGAAAAAGCTTAGAAGGCCAAGCAGTGGATTCAAAGGAAATGAGTTTCTTTTCTTGGGTAAGAATTCCAAAAAAATTTAAATGGCAGAATGATAGGTTTGATGGGTCAGGAGACCCTAAGGCTCACCTCAAAGTCTTCCTCAGCATCACCAAGTCGTGGCAACTGGAAGATAACCAGATGGGGGCAAGCCTTCATGCTAACCCTATTAGGGCCAGCACTAAGGTGGCTCACACAGTTGGAGTCATCCCAAACTCAGAATTGGGCGACGGTGGTGAAAGCCTTCACCAAACAGTACTCATCCAATACCGAAGTGGATGTGAAGTGATGAGAACTTGAGACTTTGAGCCAGCAGCCTAGAGAAGGATTCACCACCTTCTTGATGAGGTCTAGAGATAAGGCCGCTAAGATGGCATATTAGCCTTCAGAAGCAGAGCAAGTGGAGATGTTGATAGAAAACCTGTCGAAGCCCTATTATGATGTTCTTTACTATCAGTATTTGCAAACTTTTGATGCCTTATGAGCCATCGGAACACGTGTGGAGAATAGAATTTTGAGAGTGACCCAGTATCAAGGGTCCTCCCAAGATGCAAGCAAGAACACTCGAGTCGGATGGGGAAAGAGTCCAAAAACTACTATAGTGAG
>NW_024868390.1:91398-116571 GCF_013358625.1 Macadamia integrifolia | reverse complement strand
GGACCTTCGGTCAGTTCGGCTCGGCCTTAGCCTGAGCACCGTCTGAGGTAAGCACCTTCGGTCAGTTCGGCTCAGCCTTAGCTTGAGCCTCGACTGAGGCAAGGACCTTCGGTCAGTTCGGCTCGACCTTAGCCTGAGCACCGTCCGAGGTAAGGACCTTTGGTCGGGTCCGTTCAGCTTTGGCCGACCCCCGACCAAGGTGAGGACCTTCGGTCAGGTCCGTTCGGCTTTGGCCGAACTCCCAACCGAGGTAAATTCCTTCGGTCAGGTCTGTTTCGGCTTTGGCCGACCCCCGACAAAGGTGAGGACCTTCGGTCAGGTCCGTCGGCTTTGGCCGAACTCCCAACCGAGGTGAGGACCTTCGGTCAAGTCCGTTCGGCTTTGGCCGACTCCCGACCAAGGTGAGGACCTTCGGACTGGTCCGTTCGGCTTTGGCCGAACTCCCAACCGAGGTAAAGTCCTTCGGTCAGGTCTGTTTTGGCTTTGGCCGAACTCCCCATCAGAGGCAAGGGCCTTCGGTCAGTTCTGCTCGACCTTAGCATGAGCCCCGACCGAGGCAAGGACCTTCGGTCAGTTCGGCTCGGCCTTAGCCTGAGCACCGTCCGAGGTCCTTCCTTTGGTCGGGTCCGTTCAGCTTTGGCCGACCCCCGACCAAGGTGAGGACCTTCGGTCAGGTCCGTTCGGCTTTTGCCGACCCCCGACAAAGGTGAGGACCTTCGGTCAGGTCCGTCGGCTTTGGCCGAACTCCCAACCGAGGTGAGGACCTTCGGTCAAATCCGTTCAGCTTTGGCCGACTCCCGACCAGGGTGAGGACCTTCGGACAGGTTCGTTCGGCTTTGGCCGAACTCCCAACCGAGGTAAAGTCCTTCGGTCAGGTCTGTTTCGGCTTTGGCCGAACTCCCCATCCGAGGAAGGTCCTTCGGTCAGTTCGGCTCGGCCTTAGCTTGAGCCCCGACTGAGGCAAGGACCTTCGGTCAGTTCGGCTCGGCCTTAGCCTGAGCACCGTCCGAGGTAAGGACCTTTGGTCGGGTCCGTTCAGCTTTGGCCGACCCCCGACCAAGGTGAGGACCTTCGGTCAGGTCCGTCGGCTTTGGCCGAACTCCCAACCGAGGTGAGGACCTTCGGTCAAGTCCGTTCGGCTTTGGCCGACTCCCGACCAAGGTGAGGACCTTCGGACAGGTCCATTCGGCTTTGGCCGAACTCCCAACCGAGGTAAAGTCCTTCGGTCAGGTCTGTTTCGGCTTTGGCCGAACTCCCCATACGAGGCAAGGGCCTTCGGTCAGTTCGGCTCGGCCTTAGCATGAGCCCCCAACCGAGGCAAGGACATTCGGTCAGTTCGGCTCGGCCTTAGCCTGAGCACCGACCGAGGCAAGTACCTTCGGTCAGTTCGGCTCGGCCTTAGCCTGAGCACCGTCTGAGGTAAGCACCTTCGGTCAGTTCGGCTCGGCCTTAGCTTGAGCCCCGACTGAGGCAAGGACCTTCGGTCAGTTCGTCTCTGCCTTAGCCTGAGCACCGTCCGAGGTAAGGACCTTTGGTCGGGTCCGTTCAGCTTTGGCCGACCCCCGACCAAGGTGAGGACCTTCGGTCAGGTCCGTCGGCTTTGGCCGAACTCCCAACCGAGGTGAGGACCTTCGGTCAAGTCCGTTCGGCTTTGGTCGACTCCCGACCAAGGTGAGGACCTTCAGACAGGTCCGTTCGGCTTTGGCCGAACTCCCAACCGAGGTGAGGACCTTCGGTCAAGTCCATTCGGCTTTGGCCGACTCCCGACCAAGGTGAGGACCTTCGGACAGGTTCGTTCGGCTTTGGCCGAACTCCCAACCGAGGTAAAGTCCTTCGGTCAGGTCTGTTTCGGCTTTGGCCGAACTCCCCATCCGAGGCAAGGGCCTTCGGTCAGTTCGGCTCGGCCTTAGCATGAGCCCCCAACCGAGGCAAGGACATTCGGTCAGTTCGGCTCAGCCTTAGCCTGAGCACCGACCGAGGCAAGTACCTTCGGTCAGTTCGGCTCGGCCTTAGCTTGAGCTCCGACCGAGGCAAGGACCTTCGGTCAGTTCGGCTCGGCCTTAGCATGAGCCCCCGGCCGAGGCAAGCACCTTCGATCACTTCGGCTCGGCCTTAAATTGAGCCCCGACAGAGGCAAGGACCTTCGGTCAGTTCGGCTCGGCCTTAGCCTGAACACCGTCCGAGGTAAGCACCTCGGTCAGTTCGGCTCGGCCTTAAATTGAGCCCCGACTGAGGCAAGGACCTTCGGTCAGTTTGGCTCGGCCTTAGCCTGAGCATCGTCCGAGGTAAGCACCTTCGGTCAGTTCGGCTCGGCCTTAGCCTGAGCACCGTCCGAGGTAAGGACCTTTGATCGGGTCCGTTCAGCTTTGGCCGACCCCCGACCATGGTGAGGACCTTCGGTCAGGTCCGTTCGGCTTTGGCCGAACTCCCAACCGAGGTAAAGACCTTCAGTCAGGTCTATTCGGCTTTGGCCGAACTCCCAACCGAGGTGAGGACCTTCGTCTGTATTCATTTGGCAGAGTAAAGGTCACCAAACAGGAGAGTTCTTCTTAATTGCCGTAAACCAGCTTTCATAATTTCCATGAATAAGATCCTCCAGGGTATAGGATGAGGAATTACAACTTAAAAGTGCGTAAGAGCAAAAATTACAAAATGCGAGTGTGCTTGCTACTCTTGTACGAGGCTTGGTTCTGCTCCATCGGCTTGAAGGGTTTCTTCCATCTGGATGTACTTATCGCATCGAGCTCTCAACTCGGCCAGGTTCCTCGGTGTACGCTTCGCCAAAGACCTTTTCAGCTCCTTATCCTTGACGCCTCCCAGCAGGGCTGTGAACTCCTCTTTTGGGTCTAGACCTCTGATCGTGACCTTCTCTTGTTGGAAGCGCTTCATGTAGTTTCGCAGTGATTCTCCTTCATGTTGCTTGATGTTGGTCAAGTTCAACGTGGTCTTCTGAAGGGGTTGGCTATTGGAGAATCCCTTCACGAAGAAGTAGCCTAGATCGCTGAAGCTGTGGATCGACTTCGTCGGTAGACGGTTGTACCATAGCCTTGCCGCTCCTCTGAATGTTAATGGTAGGGCGCGACACATAATATTTTTCGAGACTCGATGGAACTGTATGGCGACCTTGAAGCCTTCCAGATGATCGACGGGGTCCCCAGACCCGTCATAAGTGTCATACTTGGGTAGGCGAAAGCCGATCGGGAGCGGATCCCTCATGACCTCATCAGCTAGAGCCGTGTCATTAGTGAGGTCTGGCTCGTGGGTTCCCGTCTGATCTTCTACCACCTTCTTGATCTCGTCTTTCAGTTCTAGGATCATCCGCCTCAACCCCGAGTCCTCATACCTCTCATTGTCTCCTCGGTGCCGATCCCCATCTGGATCTCTGGCGGCACGCTGCGTCCTACCTCGGGGTGAGGGACTTTCCCTCACTGCTCGGTTTCGAAGGTTATGACCAGATCTTATAGATCCTGTACTGCTCCGATCCTCGTCTCGAGCCCTCTCAGGCTGGATGTGGGGGCCTGGCGGTGCTCCGCCGGTCCTCTGAGAGACAGCTTTGGAGACCTCCCTCATCGTCTCGACCATCCGGTCATACTTGTTCTGGAGGGCTTCGAATTGCTCCCTCGTCACGTATTCTTGCGCTTCGGGAGAGGGCGGAGGATCACTACCTTCGCGTACTGAATATCCGCCTGAGCGCGGGTACCTTATGGATACTTCCCGGTCGTCATTGCCCCTTTCTCGTCCTATCTCTGCCGAGGGAGGAAGCCCCCCTAAAGGTTCTTCCCCCATGTCCATGTTGGACGCCGCTCTCGTCCTCTTGCGGTTGTAGGTTCTCCCCACCATTACCGTCGTTCCCACGGACGGCGCCAATCTGTTGCTGCCAAAAAACCCCGCTAGTTGAACCTACACAAACACAGACGACGGAGGCCCGGAACTTTGTCCGGGGTTAGTCCTCCGACGCTCAAGTCAGGGTCCGCCGCACAGTTCAATAAGGGAGTAATGGTGAGGGTATCCGAGCTTACCTCTTCCCTTCCTCTTGGCCTCCTTATATGCTTCTTCGGGGCTAGGGTTTCCTCTTGCCTTCTGGGGTCCACCTTGTGGGGAATATTCCCCTCATGCAAACGACGTGACAGAGCGTGATAGAGTCTTCGTACTCCCTACCTGGCGGGCGACACGTGTCCCAGTGGGCGACGCGTGTCCTCACCCTACTGAGCCGTATGATTTGGCTATATCAGATACTAAATTATATCAGGAACTGGAAAGATTGGATGCAATGAATGGGAATCTCTGATATTACAAACCTGATTTAATTGAATCGAATCAATCAAATCAAAATGTTAGCTGATGCACGTTTCTGATTTTTCCTTCCATGTTGCCACCATTATTACTATAATTGTTGTTGATGCTCATGCTGTCGTAAATAGGAAATGCCCTGTGTTTGTTTTTCTTTATCTACAGGTCATGATCATACGACTATAATATTGCGTTCTTAAATGGTTGATTGCTTTACTGGTAAATTTGCAATATTATAAGAAGATAATATGACTATCACTTCCTGGACATGCCCTTGGATGAATACTGCAGTTCTGTTTTATGCAGATATCATTGCATCAAGGGAGTGTTTTTTACACTATTTTTACCTTTTCTCTTACTTCTACTCCAATGCACCTTATAGTATTTCTTTTATTTCTGCATGTTCTAACTTTTCGGCATTTACTGGTTTTGGTAATTTGAGTTCTACTTGTTTACTTTTGGAAGCAAAGGTTCCAAATGTGAGTGACTCCGATGTGATCATATTTTGTGGGCTTTCTTACTTATCTTAAATAAGTATTCTTGTGCTTAAAGGTGGCCAATTAGCCAGTCACGCATCAGCCTTATTGGGCTGTCTTTTTGTGTGAATGGTCAGTAAGCTCACCCAAAACACCATAGTAATAGTATCTTGTGGTAAACTCAGTTCCAGGTTTTCCTCAAGTGCTTCTACAGACATTTCCTCAGATTCATGTGGAACGGACCTTGATATCTTTTAAGAACTCCTCCTAATTTCACTATGCGGCTATGCCTGTTGAAGGATGCCATTTCATGACCTACCACATGGCCATACATTGGTGGCTCCATACGATGGAGGACCCCATAATTATCTCCCTTGTAAAATTTCAGCAAAAAATGCTGAAATTTACACTATAAGGAGGAAACGAACATGAAATTCTAAAATGCCATTGTGACAATACCTCAACAACCAAAACCAGAAGGAAATGAACATGAAAATTTAAAATGCCATTGTGACAATGTCTCAAATGCTCAATTGTGAGTGACTTTGGGTTTGATCCTAGGATGTGGCCTAGCTTTGTTTCAAGGCCCTTTTCCTTTTCAATTGTTCTTATTCTTAATTGTTTCTATTGTATTGGCACATTAAAGTTTTCTTGTGTTTATAGGTGGCCAATTAGCCAGTCACACATTAGCCTTATTGGGCTGTCCTTTTGTGTGATTGGTCAGTAAGCTCACCCACAGCACCATGGTAATAGTACCTTATGGTGAACTCAGTTCCAGGTTTTCCTCAAGTGCTTCTACAGACATTTCCTTAGGTTTATGTGGAACGAACGTTGATATCTTTTAAGAAAAGGTCCTTTTAAATTCACTATGCCTGTTGAAGCATGCCATTTCATGACCTACCATATGGCCTTACATTGGTGGATCTGTATGATATAGGATCCCTTTCTATTTCCCTTGTAAAATTTCAGCCAAAATGAGATAAGAAAGTGGCTAGAAAATTCAACCCCTGAAGTTCTATAAAACCATGAAATCAACGCAAGAAGGAAATAAACATGAAAATCTTAAATGCTGTTGCGACAATACCTCAACAACCAGAACCAGTAAAGAAGAGCACGTTGGAGTGAATTCCCCTATCTTGGACTAACTATGTCGTTTATGTTAACCAATAACCAACTGTTAGTAGGAAATAACTAAAGAGACATAACAAACTAATGGCTATTAGAAAATCTTGCATTAACAATTAGGTGCTTTCATGATATATCAGAATATGTGCGTTTAGTGTATTAGTTAGTATTAGAGCTACTAGGACTATGAAATAGGGTTTTTAGATTCATTAGGCTTTTGGTGGGTTGAGGATGATGATATGGCTAGGTTATGGGATGAGAAAGTGAGTCTTTTTAATGTATTGATTAGAAGAGAATGGGTTCTGTCTTGGCTTAACATGGTATATAAAGTAATGGCAAACCATTTCCATGGTGCCAGAATTCATTTATGCAAGGACCAACCAATCCAATTGGCTCTTGAGGAGTGAGGGCCCTGAGTTGAGTCAAAAGTTGGAGCAGGTGATCTATGCCCCTGATCACTGGCAGAAAATGGCAAATAAATTTGTCAATTGTGCAGACTTGCATGCTCTGCTTTCCTAAAAAAGTCATCTGATTCAGACTTTTAACACCAACAAAGAGAATCCGAATCTGAGTTTCTGATGCATGCAAGTTCTCATATATAAACGTGATGACTTTCATCTGCGAGGTTTTCATTGCACTGAGCCCCTTCCCTCTCTCTCCCCACTTGGTGGCAGACGGATTGCAGGTATGCCATTTTGGCTTTTCATGGTATTGCAGCTTCTAGTAGATGTTTCTCTCCTTATCTATAAGTGAGTAGGCAAAAGTGAAGTAAAACTTACAGACTTTATACTGAAATTTAATTTTCCATCCGTTTGGATGCAGTGCAAACTTTTGCGAGCTTCACATATTTCTCCCCTCCTTTCCCCCTTTCTGGATAATAACTTACCAAAAATGAACTAAGTTTGATTTTTTAAAACTTCCTTTTTAAACTAGAGGGTCCTACATGGCAGAATTGATTCTATATCGAACATAATGATGTTTTTCTTTTTCTGATCTTATTTTATAAATTTATTTACACAGATGGTCCCACTTATCGGCCTAGTATAAAAAGAAGTGGTGGTTGCGGAGCTAGTGTTCTGCCATTTTGCAGGCTCAGATTTAGTTTTAATCCCTTCACAGTGGAGTTGTCATGTTGTGGGAATTTACAATTATTGATCTCAGTGTAGTCTTATCTGGTATGCATTAACTCTATATGTTTCTCACATTTCAAAAAGACGATGTATGGAACCAAAGGGGGCCACAATATCAATCACATTATTCCCTTATCGATCGGTATGCTGGAAGATAACTTGCTAGAAACAAAAAGCAAGACAACAACAATCTTCCATCATTTTTGTTATCCTTTAAGAGGGAGAGGCCGAGGGGGATTGAAGTTCAATACATTGATTGATGTTGGATTTGATTATCAATTTCCACAATAAAGAACTGATAGTTCCTTAAAACTGTGATGATGAGGGGTCATCTAATCGCTAAAGCTTCACCAACAAAATCATAAAGAGTAACCTATATGTTATGCAAAAAAATAAATAAAAACTCCATGGTGATTCATGAAGATGCCACCTATGCTTGCAAGTCTTACGGGAACCAAGGCAAGAACTGTCCATGTTGACCTTAAGAAAGTTCAGGAGGTGGGTTCCACGAGATGAGCATAGTTTGAATTGACCATGCAAAGCACAAATATGGAGAATAGTAATTTGCTGCAAAGATAACATTCTTCTTGTCAGAGCAACCACACAAAAAGTGATATATATATATATATATATATATATTAGCTGATGGCAATTATGCTCAGCGAACTGTTTATGTTGACTAGGAAGATGTGGTTAACACTTTGGTCTAAACTATAACTCTTCACTTTGTTGGACCAGCTGAAATCCTAGCTGATTGAACAAGAGAACAATTAATGAACCTTCGATGTCCTACACTATCTCATTATAGGTGGCATAGAGATGTCTTTTTTGCTAAAGTCTTTTCCAGAGAATATTGTAACAATTCTATATAGAAGGAAAAGTTTCTCTCTGGTCTACCGCCCTTATTTGCTCAAAAGGTTAGGTATAAACTTAAAGCAAAGCATAATGGCACTATTCCCTTCGAGCAATACACATACGGGGAATTAGCTGCTGAAGTATGCAACGAAGGTCTTCAACCCTGCACAGACCTTAAACTTAAGAAACAATTGTCTAAAGAGAGACAAGTTGGATTCTGAGAACTCGGAGATTTCTGTGAACAATTTGGATTTGAAAAGAAAACTCATCAGAAACTCTCTAAGTTTTCCAAGCCTAAATATCAGGCTAAACAATATAAGACTAAGCCTAAACGCTTATTCCAGAAACACTTTTCTAAATCTTGTCCTCAAAATACTTTTCCAAACAAACCTCCTATTTGTTATAAGTGTGGAAAAGTAGGACACTATAAGAATAACTGTCGAACTAAAGCCAGAATCAATTTTTTAGAAATCGAGGATTCTCAGAAGAAAAATCTTGAAAGAGTCTTACTATACAACTCTTCTGACCCTGAGCTAGACTCTGAGTCTAACTCAGATCAAGATATTGCTCAACTTGAGTTCGATAGTGATTACTCTGAGTCTAAATCTCAGACTCCTCACTGTAGTTGTGATCCCTATCAGGCTATGCTTAAGGAAAATGGTTTGATGGTTCTTTCTTCTGAAGAATCATTCATTCTCAAAACCATTGACCAAGTCAATGATCCTACCACTAAGGCTCAACTCTTACAAGAATACATAACCTTAGTGAAGGATAATACTCGGCCTAGCCCAATTCCTACTCAACCCAAGGTTCAAGATTATAGTTTTAAAATTATAATAAATCGAGTTAAAGCCACATCTCTCCCTCGAGAACCTACTGTTCAAGAACTCAGAAAGGACCTCAACGAAGTTAAAACTGAAGTTCGAGATCTTAAACAACGAATTCAGATTCTTGAACTTTATAATTCACATCATAACTTTGAGCAAGATGTCGAAGAAGCTTCCTTTAAGGATCTACTAGCTAATCAAAATATAGTAGCTAGTACCTCTGCATCCCCTGCTACAATTTCTTTGGAAGACGCTCAAGTCTTAACTATCCAACAGATTATGCGAGGGAAGCTATTAGATTAAGCAATTGTTTCTTCTTAGCATAGAGTCTTGCTAATTCAAGAGTTTCTAACCGATGAAGGTTAGAGAAGTGGTCAGGGTTTTCAGTAAATAAATGAATATAAAATTCTATATAAGCATATGAAAGATCAATTAAACTATCTACGAAAGCAATTTCTTCTTTTAATTTTCTAATAGCAAACATAATACAGAGAAATCAAATTAGATGAAAAACGAAAACAAGAGTAAAGTAATCTTACATGAGAGACTTTGATTTACAGAAGAAGATGGAAGAAAACAATACTGAATGTACAGAACACTTGTACTCACTACTCACAATCACTCACAGAATGTTTACAGAACACTCAGAATTTACACACTCTATAATGCTATGCTTCGGTGTTATTTCTCGCGGTATTATTTTTCAGTGTCTTCCATGGATGAGGAGCTTCTCCTTTTATAGATGGCGGACACCAAACTTCAACAAATTATGGTTGAGAGATGCTGATGGGCTTTGATGGAGATGGCGTCGAATAGGCATCTAATCAACCGAAAGTGAAAGTTGAACAGCCTCAAGATAAGGTGTTGCTTTCAAAAAGTAGATACACCTAATAAGGTGTGGGGTGGTTGTCAGAAGCTGATAAGCTTCGGCCGAAAGATATATTGTTCGTAGTCCAGGTGTGTGACTAATATTAAGCCACGAAAAGATTTTCTGGCATTCCACGTGGGAGGACCCACTATTTTCCAGAAAAGTCTTGACAATGTGAATTATTAAAGTGTCCACCCATGACACTCACTATAATTGGCTTATAGTGCTGCGTGACGCATGCCAAGACGTTTGTCTGACTAAAGTGGCACTAGGTGTGGATGCTTGACACCTGGCAAGTATCAGAATAGCGTGTCTGATAATCACGGCACTGGGTCAAGGTGCAGTGAGACCTCTTTAGAACCCTTCGGGGTTTTTTTTTTTTTTTTTTTTTTTAGGGGAAGTCAGGCCATTGAGCACAGGGGTAATCAGGCCGTGAAGCGCATGGACTGTCAACATCTGAAGGAGGGAGAGTGGAGGAGGAAGACGTGGAGGCGACAGAGTCGGCGGCTTGTGGATTAAAGTCGATAGCAGTGAGGATGCGCTCTTGGATCTGCTCATCAGAGAGAAAAGGGAGGCGACGCTTAGCAGCTTGAAAAATGTTGAAAAAGGGCGTTTGAGCCGTGGGAGAAGATGAAGGTGCAAGAGGCAGATCGGTACCGATACCACGCTTGGGGACAAAATGGGAACCAGTCAATGGTGAAATGTCAAATTTATCCCACTATTTAACTGAAAGATGTCTCTCCATATGAGGAACATAATTCCATTCTTCAAATTCATCAGTAGTCATTTGATACCGCCATTGAAGGATCCAGGGTACTTCGTAAAGGATAAAACACTGAACGAAGAGAGTCCGAGAGCCCAAAGGCTGATTAAATTCTTGAAACTTGATAACAGACTGTTGAAGAGCTGGAGGAAGAAATTCGGTTGGTGGTCCCCAAGTGAAGAACCATTGATGAAACCAGTTTGGCACACCTAATAAGGTGTTTTGAAGTCGAAACTTCACAAACCAGGAATGGGTCTTGATGAGGCAAAATATGTCACTTTCCTCAGCACGGCTGAAGCATGTACGCAAACCTGAACAGGACTGAGCTGCTACTTCGGTCTCCTTCATTCCGTGTCCACCTCGGCCTCAATCAGGCCGCGCTATCACCTCGGCCTCCATCAAGCCGTGCTGACCCCTAGGCCTCCATCAGGCCACGCTGCCACCTCGGCCTCCATTAGGCCGTGCTCCACCTCGGCATCCATCAGGCTGTTCTACCACCTCGGCCTCCATCAGGCCGCGCTCCACCTTGGCCTCCATCAGGCTGCGTTGCCACCTCGGCCTCCATCAGGCCGTGCTCCACCTTGGCCTCCATTAGGCCGCGTTGCCACCTCTGCCTCCATCAGGCCGCGCTCCACCTCGGCCTCCAGCAGGCCGTTCTGCCACCTCGGCTCGACGTCAACAACAAGGTTTCCAGAAACGTGTTTTCGTCCACCCCTATATTCAAGGAACGTAATCCCTATTCTGGAGATTACAGGACTCTATCCACTACACATCATCATAGACGTCACACAGTTGGCTTTCCGAGTTAAGAGGGGAATATTCCAGGAATATTCCCAGTATCACAGAGCCATTCCCCTTGAGGACTCCACGCCTAAACAGGTCTCTTTACAATCATCTCCCACTCACCCCCATCAGCAGCCTATAAACACCGAGGTAAGCCTCCATCATAGGGGATCGATTACTCACTTCTCTTACTGAAAAAGCTCTCTTGAGCATCTGTTATGGAAAGATCTAACTTAGGCATCGAAGAGTCCTCGTCGGGTCAGCCCGGCTCTCCCCTGCCATCTCTTCTGTGCAGGTCGGCCAAAGCACCAGGAACTGCAGGGAAGATAGTCCGGCCAAATTTTTCCGCATCAGATTGGCACCGTCCGTGGGAAACTTGTTACGAAAAGTCATGTTGGACCAATGCAATTAAGGAGTGAGAAGGTCGTTTCTTCAATGACAACGCGAGCAAGATCCACTCGTAAAGTACCACTTGGACGTTCCCATTCATCAGCTGTGGCAGAGCAGGAAAACGTCCCAGCAGAGACGCCTCTATAAGGACCCCAGCAAACTAGGCCCGATGCACAAGTTGCCTAGGGAGAGGGAGATCAGCGTGAGCAGAACCCTCAGCTTTCCCGCTATGTCCCATCATCCCGGGTAACTCACCCGAACATGGAAGAACAGATGCAGAGCTTGCAGTTGCAGGTATTAGCTACAAACGCACTGGTGAGGGATTTCATACGTCAGTTTGGCTCGGCACTTCCAGTACCAGGTACTAGTTCAGCTCATCCGCCTAGGCCAGTTCCGAGCAGACGTCCCAATGACGAATCTCCTAACAATAGCGTCACCTCTCAATCAATAGCAAGAAGGGGGTCGGCCAGAACTTCACGCACTGTTCATTCGGTACCACCGCGCTCTCTTACTGAGGGGCGAAAGCGAGGTCCCGTCCCTGCCCAGATCGGGAGAGCCCGTCGTTCTGAACATCATCGGAGCCCAGAGACACATGATACACATAAATCCCCACCCCGGGTAGGAAGACGCCAACTGTCACCTCAGAGACTCAGTAGAGGCGTGCGTCCGCACAGAGAAGAACGTGAAAACTACCAGAGGCCAGCTCGACAAGATCGACCACAATCGGTTTAGAGCTTGCCCATCGAGCCAACCAGAGGTGCACCACGACAAGGTCACCAAGGCCGAGGGAGAAGCCCCAGAAGAGGTGAAGGGGCAAGCCGATCCCTAGATTGTCGAGCCGAGGAGAGAAGAGACGACCTGGAGAGCCGCATCCAGCGACTCACTGAGCAAATAGAGGGAATGGAGAGGCAGGGGCTCCCGATCGACATAACTGTAACCCCAGCCCATAATGCACTTTCCGACGAACTGATTGAAGCCGAACTGCCCTCAAATTTCGTGATACCTGTCTTCAATGGATATGATGGCACAACAGATCCCTACGATCATCTGCTGTACTATAGCTCGGCCATGGTAGTTCATGGAAGGTCAAACGCCGTTCTCTACCGAGCTTTCGCTGCCTCATTAAAAGGAGTTGTGCTGGTGTGGATGTCGAACTTTCAACCATGGTCCATCCGCAGCTATGAAGAACTGACAAGAGCGTTCCTCACACGTTTCCAAGCAAGTATGAAGCAGAAGCAAACTATGCAAAACGTGATGAATATGAGGCAGGGAGCGAGGGAGACTATAAGGGAGTTCCTTGCCCGATTCACCAAGGTGACACTCGAGGTAAAAAACCTATCGGAAGGAGTGGCGTATAGCACGCTGTGCAACGGGGTAATACACCCTAATCTGGTTCAATCTATGGCCCTCAACTTACGGGAAACGATGCCCGAACTGTTGAGACGGTGCAATCAATATGCCAACATGGAGGAAGTTCGAGCCGCCCGAAGAATAGCTGACAGGGGTGATCAGGAGGAGAAGGAGAAGAAAAGGACTCTGAGACCTAGGGGCGACTCTCGTGAGCCGAAGAAAAATAGAACAAATCGACCTTTTGACACAGCTGAACCTGAGCAATATGAACTTGATCGTTCTCGAACAAACCTGCTTTTAGAGATCCAAAGTCAGAAGTACTTTCGCTGGCCCAGGCCAATGGCAGGTAAACCAGAAGAGAGGAACCCCAACAGATATTGCCGATACCACCGAAACCATGGACATGACATCGAAGACTGTAAGTCTTTGAAAAGGGAAATTGATGAGCTCATCAATGCTGGATACCTCAACCAGTATTTGAAGCAGAAATATGGTGGGAACTGGCCCAAGCCAAGGAGAGATGAAGCCCAACCGAGCCAAGGTAAGGCCGAGCCGTCCAAGGACCCAGCCATGGACTGAGCTGTCACATACGAAAACCAGCTCGTGGGTTCGGCCATCCTAACAATCATGGGCGGACCTACGGCGAAATCAGTCAGAATAGCTAAAGCACACGCGCGGTTCGTATGCATCACGGAACAACCTATCAAAGCCCTCAAAACGGATCCACCCATTACTTTCTCTGACAGAGATCTGGAAGAGTTGAACTGGCCTCACAACGACGCTATCGTGATCCAATTAGTGGTGGCCAACCACCCTTTCCACAGGGTCTTAGTGGACATGGGAGCCTCCGTTGACCTCATGTCATATGAAGCCTTCATAAAACTGGGGCTTGGCACTGGAACCTTAAAGCTAGCCCCAAGGCCCTTGTACAGATTCTCAGGCATTCCAGCTGAGCTAGAGGGAGTTGTTGACCTACCTATAACCGTCGGACAAGGAGCTCAGACAGCCACAACCATGGTCTCTTTCATGGTCGCCAAGATCGCCTCATATTACAATGCAATCCTTGGCCGACTTGGTCTTAATGGTCTTGGGGCGATTGTGTCCACTAGGCACATGAAGGTCAAATTCCCAACCAGCAATGGAGTCGGAGAATGCAAGTCCAACCAGAAGGAATCCCGGGAATGCTATGCCAACTTCATAAAATCTGTCAAAAAACCGTGCTCGGGCCTCGCATGTATGGTAGAAGTTGTTGATTGCCGAGATGAAAGCCTCCTGGCCCGAGCCGAGCCAGTTGAACAGCTACCTACAGTCCAAATCACTGAGGCCTGTAGACACTTTTATCAGTAGATTGCCTTGAAATCCCATCGATTGGGTGTTAGTCTTGGAGATTTTATACTACCAACACCTTAGTAGTTATTCAATTTCAATCACGTAGCAGATTAGATTCTATTTTGAAGCAATGTATTTGTCCCAAGTGCATGCAACACATCATTATACTATGAAGCTTCTCGCAAATATCTGACTCTTCTAAGATTGTGTACAGCTCGGCAGCATCTAAGACTGACCTCCAGCTCGGCACCATAAGACCAGACCCTAGTTTGGCGACTCAAATACCTTAACCAATGAGGCACAATGACCGGGCCTTAGCTCGGCAGATTCTAAGACCGAGCTCAATTTCGGCACCACAAGACCAGACCCTAGTCTGGCGACTCAAAGACCTTAACCAATGAGGCACAAAGATCGGGCCCCAGCTCGGTAGCATCTAAGACCGAGCTCAAGCTCGGCACCACAAGACCAGACCCTAATCTGGCTACTCAAAGACCTTAACCAATGAGGCACAAAGACCGGGCCCCAGCTCGGCAGCGTCTAAGGTCGAGCTCAATCTCGGCACCACAAGACTAGACCCTAGTTTGGTGACTCAAAGACCTTAACCAATGAGGCACAAAGACCGGGCCCCAGCTCGACAACATCTAAGATCGAGCTCAATCTCGGCACCACAAGACCAGACCCTAGTCTGGCGACTCAAAGACCTTAACCAATGAGGCACAAAGACCGGGCCCTAGCTCGGCAGCATCTAAGACCGAGCTCAAGCTCGGCACCACAAGACCAGACCCTAGTCTGGCGATTCAAAGACCTTAACCAATAAGGCACAAAGACCGGACCCCAGCTCGACAGCATCTAAGACCGAGCTCAAGCTCGGCACCACAAGACCAGACCCTAGTCTGGCGACTCAAAGACCTTAACCAATGAGGCATAAAGACGGGGCTCCATCTTGGCAGCAACTAGACCAAGCTCGGGGGGCTAATCCACGAGCCCTCAAAATACATCACTACCGAGGGAGACATCTACATAAATATGGATCTATATATATGAGGCTAATATCGGGGGGCTGATCCACGAGCCTAGCTCAACACAAGAAAATCCTTTGAGTCGGATCACCTCTTCACCAGCATTGATCGAGCCGTAAGGCTACACCAGAGTAGCATGGACGGGAACGCGCTGCTCATAGTCCTTCAGATTGTAGCCTGGCATCTTACTCTGAAGGAACAAGATGACATCGTCCGAGCCGACCTGAAACGAAGAAATGTTAACGTCATCCAACCACTTCTGATAGGGCTAAGGGTTCAGCCACCTCGTTCGCCTCCAGCAACCTCCTGTTCCGGCTCTCTTGTTATCAACCCAACATCATTGGGACGGTCCTCCTCAGATCGGGCCATTTCTTCTCGACCCCCATGAAAGCGGTTTGCCTCCTTTGCCTTTGAATAAGCGACAACCACGTCCTCGAACTATTGAGCAGCCTCGGCTGAGAAAGTGAAGCAGTGCATCTTGCATCGGATTAAATGCTCTAGCAGGTTGATTCGAACTGCTAGAGCGGGGGGCTGGTGATGAGGCAAAATATGTCACTTTCCTCAGCACGGCTGAAGCATGTACGCAAACCTAAACAGGACTGAGCTGGTACTTCAGCCTCCTTCATTCCGTGTCCACCTCGGCCTCAATCAGGCCGCGCTATCACCTCGGCCTCCATCAATCCATGCTGCCCCCTAGGCCTCCATCAGGCCGTGCTACCACCTCGGCCTCCATCAGGCCGTGCTCCACCTCGGCCTCCGTCAGGCCGTGCTCCACCTCGGCCTCCGTCAGGCCGTGCTATCACCTTGGCCTCCATCAGGCCGTTCTGCCACCTCGGCCTCCATTAGGCCGCGCTCCACCTTGGCCTCCATTAGGCCGCGCTGCCACCTCGGCCTCCATTAGGCCGTGCTCCACCTCGACCTCCAGCAGGCCGTGCTGCCACCTCGGCCCGACGTCAACGACAAGGTTTCCAGAAACGTGTTTTCGTCCACCCCTATATTCAAGGAACGTAATCCCTATTCCGGAGATTACATGACTTTATCCACTACACGTCATCATAGGCGTCACACGGTTGGCTTTCCAAGTTAAGAGGGGAATATTCTAGGAATATTCCCAGAATCACAGAGCCACTCCCCTTGAGGACTCCATGCCTAAACAAGACTCTTCACAATCGTCTCCCACTCACCCCCCATCAGCAGCCTATAAATACCAAGGTAAGCGTCCATCATAGGGGATCGATTACTTACTTCTCTTACTGGAAAAGCTCTCTTGAGCATCTATTGTGGAAAGATCTAACTTAGGCATCGGAGAGTCCTCTGTCGGGTCAGCCCGGCTCTCCCCTACCATCTCTTCTGTGCAGGTCGGCCAAAGCACCAGGAGCTGCAGGGAAGATAGTCCGGTCAAATTTTTTCGCATCAGGTCTCATAATCGTTCTGATATAAGAATATCATGTCCCAAGCTTTAACATAATCAGCATAATCATATGACCTGAGTTTAAGGCCGGTGACATCATTGAATTTGCGTTTGAACGAGGGAGAAGATCCCCATTCATGATCTCGAATGATGTTAATTATATTGAGCTTCGAATAAGCCCAAACATGTGCGGATCTATAATTGTGCTGAATTTGAGCACTTTGACTTTCTTCAAGAATTCTTTCATAGAAAAAACTAGTTTTATCACCAGTGGAGGGATGAAGGTGATCACAGAGGTAGATGGTGGCAATTTCAAAAGGGGTGTGATGAAGATAGATGGTTTCAATGGGAATAACTGGGATAAAATTTATTGCTATGAAAGGGGAGTTATTGGCTGGCCTTAGGGTTGAGGCAGGTGAAGGAGACTGAGAGGATATTGGGGAAGGTTGTTCTTGTAGTTGCTTGGAAGAAGATGAGGCAACATCTTTATTCTGGGTGACAGGGACTACAGCCTTCTATTTAGGAGCCCTGCAAAAATTCTCGAGTTAAAAAATCAGGTAAACTGTTAGTACTGCCTTTAATAAATTCAATATCAAAATAAAAAACAGAGAGGAGTGACTGCCATCGGGCAAAGATCTGTCTTGAGGCAAGAATTTTGACATCCTTTTCAATAACATCCTTGGCTACCTTACAGTTGACTCTTACTAAAAAAATGTTGATTAAGAAGGTCACTTTCAAATTTGGTTATGCACAAGACAAGTGAAAGAATCTCCTTTTTTATTGTTGAATATTTTTGTTGAGTGGGGTTCTAAGTACCAGAAGTAAAACGTACTAATACTTCATTTGGAATATTAGGACATTTTTGCTTCAAAATACCACCATTGCTGAATTCAGAGGCATCGGTCTCAACAATTTTAAAACAATCGGGTTGTGCTAAAGTTAAGCACGGAAGGGTTTTAGCTTTAAGCTTGATTTTACGGATAGAGTCAGTATGTACAGATGTCCATGGTTCAGGCTGGGTTTTAAGCCGATTAAATAAAGGTTTGGCATCCTTTGCTAATTCTTTATAGAACTCAGCAATGTAATTTAGGCTACCAAGAAACCTTTGGAGTTGAGTCTTATCTATTATTTCATCAGGAAATTTGTCAGCAAACTGAATGGCTCGTTCTATAGGAATGATAGATCTGAAAGAGATATAATGTCCCTAGAAGCGAACATTAGTTTGAAACAATTTAATTTTCTTTACAGAAACAACAAGTCCTGCATGACGAATAAGAGAAGAACAAATTTAAATGTTTCCAATGTTGAAAAATGTCCTGAGAATAAATAAGGACATCATCAATATACACAATTATAAACTGTGAATATTGATTAAAGATTTGATTCATTATATTTTGAAATTCAGAGGGAGCATTCTTAAGACTGAACGGCATAACATTCCATTCGTACTGGCCGAATGGGACAACAAAAGCTGTCTTATACCTATCATTCTCTACGATCTGAATTTGCCAGTATCCGGACTTCATATCAAATTTAAAGAATATGCGAGAGGCGTATAATCTATTAAGAAGATCCCTCTTATTAGGGATAGGATACCGGATCCATTTAAGAACCTTATTTAAGGGTTTGTAATTTATAACCAATCTAGGTGCACCTCTTTCAATTTCAGCATTATTGTTTACATAGAATGCAGTGCAACTCCAGGGAGACTTACTTGGTCTAATAAGACCTTTAGCAAGGAGTTATGAGATTTCCTTTTGACAAGTTTCCTGTAAAAGATCAGGCATTTGGGCAGCCCGAGCCTTAGTAGGAATCTGGTTTTCAGAAAAGTTATCTTCATAAGGAAGAGTAACAATATGAGTTTTCCTAGACCAGAATGCCTTAGGAATATCAGAACAGACTTCCTTTTCAAGTTGAGCTTGAAAGTTTTTAACTCTAACTTGAAAATTAGGGTCATCAATTTTCTGCTGTATGCTCTTCTGTTGAATCTCCAATGATAAAGAGCATATGAAATTTTCTTTGGATTGAACTTGAGCCCGGATTTCATTCACCGTGTGAACCTTAGGAGGCTCGATGAAATGAAAAGAAATAGGGTGATTTTGAATCACCGAGTGAAGACCAACTGTGTCAATTTGTAAAGGATACAGTTGGGATAAGAATGGAGTACCAAGAAGTACAAATTGAGCAAGTCCTTTTACCATTATAAAAGGAGTCTTCAGGCAGTATCCATTACAGCAGATAGAAGCAGAGGGGAGTTTATATCCGATCTGCATTCTATATCCGTCAGCAGTAACCAATTTCTGAGTAGTCTTCTCAAAGTATCTAGAAGATACAAGTCCTTCGTTGATACAATTAATATCTGCGCCTGAATCAATTAAGACGATTGTTTTTAGGCAAAACTCATGATTAACAACGATGTTAATCATTATATGTATATATATATATATATATACATTACAAAATATTGCTTCTATATGCTAACCATATGTGCCAAGCATTTCTGGCAATGAGCCGACACATCTAGGTGTCCATATAAGGGAGTCACCACCTAAATAAGGCTTCAATCTGCCCAAGTGATTAAATCATTGAACCATGAATTTGTTTTTGTCGTTCTTTTGGTTTTGGTTGTGGATTTGATCGTTTTGATTTCTCCCATTATTCAATTCAATTTTATTACAAAAAAAAGTCTTTTTGACAGATTGATCGTCTGTTTCGGTATTCATACATGTTTCAAGGCCGTAGCGTTGTGAACTAGCTTTTGATTCATGTTTTGACAAAATGTTTCATTGTTGAGTGTGTTTGACCTTCTTAAGGCTTGTGGGAGTTAATGGCAACCGTTGGACATCATAGATTTTGGAGTTGTAGACCTCCGTCTACTTCTATTTTGCAATTTTGGAGGAGAGAATGTCACTTTCTAGAGAATGCCACTATTATAAGAATATCTTTTCTGTTTCATTAAATTAGACTCAGACAAATGAAGAGTTAAAATGACTGTTATACCTTATTCACTAAAACTCATGTTTTAACCCAAGATTCATTAATCGTGAAATCACAGAAGAAGAGCTCGAGACTGCCATTGAACTCCTTCGATTGATGGGCTATAATCTCTTCAGCAATGCCATCAAAACCTCTGATATTCAATACGAGCTCTTCGACACCGACGACGGCAACGGAGATTCCTTCACCAATGACTCTCTTCTCTGTCGTCCCCCCCTCTTCAAATCATATTATGTAAGACATCGAAGCGAGTAGGGTTTTTCTGTGGGGTGTATCGATTCTCTCATACATGGCTTTATTATGGGGTTTCCAGTTGTTCCTAATCTACATTTCTTCGTTTTGAGGATCACATCGGCCGACAAGCCCGGTGTTGGTGAAACTCAGAACAACAAAGATGGCAACAACGATTGGGAGCCGAGTTCTGTATGCTTGGCAAATATGGTTCAAAATTTCATTGAGGAGACCAATGGGAAGCAGCCAGCGGCAGCTGCAAAATGCAGTCGGAACTCCTGCAATTGCTTCAACGGAAACTGTACCGACAGCTCCGACGTTGAACTCGATTTCTTTAATGGCTTCGGTGAGTCGGTAGCCGCAGCCTCTTATGGTGATGCTTGCGAAATTCTCAAGGTGAGTGAGGATTTACTTAAATCATCATAATATTCTTTCGATAATAACTTCTATTGATTAATCTCTTGGTTTAGAGCAGGAAAAAGATTTTCTTCCCTTTGATTGAATAATTTTTCGTTGTACAGAGCTTGATCCCTTGTGCTAGCATTGCCGAGAGGAATCTTTTAGCTGATATCGCAAAAATTATTGAGAACAATAAGACCTGCAAGCGAAAGGATGACTCTAGAAAATTAGTTATCGACAGACTCATTCCTGCTAGTCGCTGCGGTCACCGTCCATCGCCAATGTTGCTGCCGCTGTGATCTTTGATGCTCTGAATGATCGTTGGTGGTCCAAATCAATAAGGTAAATTAGGTCTCAATTTGAGGTCAAGGTGTAGTAACTATAGATTTGAGGATGGAATTTATTACATGGGTACTTTAGGTACTTCACATTTAGCAACGGTATTTTGGTATTTAAAATAAAATATAGTAGTTGACATCAGTATATAAAGTATGTTCCTTAACAGGGACTGAATGTGGGGGTCATGAGTCTAATTTGGTAAAACAAATGAGGTGTTCTTATAATAGTGGTATTCTCTAGCGGGTGGTGCTATAAATTTCCCTTAAAAATAATAATATTTTATTATTTTGAAAATCGATTCGATTTCCTTCTTAAAAGGGTATATACGCAACTCGTAAGAGTTGGGAGGAAAGATTAAATTAAAATACCAATATATATTGGTATATCTCCCATAAATATTTGAAAATCGAATTTGTTTCCCCGTTTTTAAGGAAAACTGAGTTGTAAGTATATTTTGGCTTTATATATTAAGATAACGTACTGCGTATTTTGAGTTGAATAGGCTTATAATAATAAAATGGGGATAAATAAAAGTCTTTTTTGGTGATGGTGACATGGGCCCAAGTTTGATGGTAGTTATTGTTTTCATTAGGTAATAGTGAGTTAAAATAATGCTGACACTTGGCTTTGGAGATTAACAATGACCCATCCAATTTTATCAAGGGGCCGGGGGATTATCCTATAGTTGTGCCTACGGTAAAAAAAGGAAAACAATAGTAATTATTGAATAAAGAGTCTAATATTTGGCTTTGATGCTTTAATGTTTGCTTACAATCCTATTTGGGAAACAGATTTGAATTGATTTTAATCGATTAGATCAAGCCAAACTCATTGAATAATAAAGTAAATGCTAAATTTTGTTTGTCGTGGAGACCATCGTAATGTTAAACAAATGTATGTATGGTTCTAATAATCCGATTGGTTGAATCCAATGATCCAAATCGATATTGGTTGAGACCGAACTTGATACTTGGTCCTTTGGTGATTGGCCATTGGTACTAAACAGGGTAAAATCGTATTAAAATAATATTAAATAAAATCTAATGTGTTGACCAACTGCCTTTAAAGTGTTTTGGGTTACCATTTTTAAATCAATTGGATTGGAAAGATGGGGGATAGATTTAAATAATATATTTTTTTAGAAGATACCCATTTCCTTGAATTAGATATTTTTGTTAATTAGATTTCATGACTATTTTGATTGGCTCTTTCATAGCCACTGCCATGTGTGACATTGTGACACACACATATGATGAACCCACGGTGGGCTTAAGCCCAATTTGGTTATTTATAATTCAATTTTTGTGGTGTTCAAATTTGGTTAAGCCTTAGGTTTGTTCGGGACCTATACTTCAAAGTAGAAAATGTATAGACCTGATCGGTTTGATTCAAATTTGATCATTTATACTGATTTTCATTGGATCCAGGTCTAGGTTACAAAATTATTGGGGTTTGCTATATTTCAAACATTATTTTGGGCTTCAAGATATAACAGAATGATTGGGTCAATTTGGGCTACTTCATTTTAAACCCAGTCTTTATCATTTTCAAAATTTGGACTTTTATTAAACCTAGGGTCAATTAGGTTTGGGTTTTAGGTTAAAGAGTTGAGGTTAACTAGTCGAACAAGTGGGAGGATGGAATTATATACTTTGAATAGTTTTATATGATTCAACCAGTGGGAGGATGAAATTTAGAACTAATATGGAACAGATGTAGGTTCTGTCTTTGTTCCATAACAGCTTTGGAATTGTATTTCTGCTTATGCATTTTCTGTATTGGTTTATCATTATCATGATATTGAGAAGTTATTTATGACTAAAATATGTTGAAAATTAATGGCATTTGGTGTTTACATGTCATGTTTAGAACACCTTATGATGAATACCTATGTTGAAATTAAACTGGGTGTAAGTTTCCACATACACTTGGCTGCATAATATATTTCTAGGAAACCATGAAAGGGTGGGGTGTAATCCACCAAAGTGGTACATCTTATTTTTTCATAGTTTTCCCCAGGGTAGCAAAGTTGGTGACTTTTGCCTAAAGATGATATCACCAAGTTAAGGAAAATGACAGTATCTAAATGCTTCTAAGCCCAAAGGTGAGGGGACCTTAAAAGTTATTGTTATTTTCACAGTAACTGTGAATTTACAAGAGGATCATTGCATTCTTAGCCTAAAGAATAGGTATGTAGTTAGGGTTGTAATTATTGTATGATTTTTGTTGTCCTAGTGATACATTTTAAAGTATGTTCCTGCACACATAGATATATCTTCAATGAGAAAAATATAATAAGATTGAACGAAATCTGCCAAAGTGGTACATTCAATTCGATTGTATCTTTCTCAATAGTAAATGTGGCATTTTCTAAAGCCGATGTCATCAAAGGTTATGGACATTCAATTTAATTTTGTATTTCTTGACAGTAAAGATGATATTCTCCTAAAGATGATGTCATCAATGTTTGTAAATAAATATTTACATGCCAGAAATGGACACTAACTTAGGAGTTCTTTTGCCCAAAGGTGATTGAATTTCTGAATGTTAGTGTTCTTTTCACAGTTAAAACAAGAAAATAAGAGGACCAATGAATCCCTGTTCCAAAGAATAGGAACACAACTTCAGTTATAATTCTTAGTCACTGACAAGATGTTGACATGCCTTTTACAAAGGTTTTTCCAATGGAAATGTTTAAAGAGCATGTTTGTAACATGAGTATTATTAAGTTTTTGATATGCTTGGTTAGTGGGAGATTTGTTTCTTGTTGATTATTTTATTTGTTTGAAACTTTAGCCTGTATGTTTTAGGGCATAGTTTGATGGATTATGATTGTCTTAGCATTTAAATTATGGAAGGTTATTCCATTTATTAATTGCTTTATGGTTTAATTTGAGCATGTTTTATATATAGTAATTACAACAGTTATAGGCAATTTTGTCATAGTTTAAAAGATAGTATTTGCCACAGTCCAAAGGCAATGTTTGCCACAGTTTATAAGCGAAAAACCACAGTTAGATATTAACCACCATTCAAAAGCAATTTGCCACAGTAAATGTTAATGTCATAGTTAAAGACATTCATCGAGTGACAACAATATTATTTGAGGATATGTTAATATTTCCATGTTAATATTCCACATAGATTTGTTTCGAGAAATTTACTTATGTTTGTATATGTTTGTAATTACGGAAAGTTGTATGCCGTATATTGAGGTGTATTTTCTGTTGTTGTTCGATGTAAGTGATTTTTCAATTGAATCACAGTAAAAGTGGTTTTAATGAGATTCTATGGTCACACCAATTTGAAAGATATCCTTATAATTAATGTAACCCAAGTTGGTGATTGTTAGATTTATGGGCATAATTAATTATTCGTGTTGATGAAATGGGTGAGAGTCAAGTTGCATGAACCGGTTCAGTCCACTCTCAAGTTTATGAATATGCTAGCCCAACTTATTGTGGTTTAAGATTTTTTGAGTGCAGGACAGTATTATAAAGACTAGGTTGTAGGTCTCTACAGCCATTATTCATTTTTCCCCAATTTACTACAAAGTGAGAGAACCAAGGAGGTCTAAAGGGTTGTAGGAGATCTATAGCTAAGAGAGGAAAACTGTGAAGAACGGCGTTGATCATCTTCAGCATACAAGGTGCAAGGCCTAAATTGATCATTTATATTTTGATTCGACTTCGTGTTCTAGTTGTCTGTATGGGAACCTATTAGTGTCTGTTGTGAAACCCTAAATATTGTACCACTGATCACTTTCCTCTCCTTGTTGACACTGAATGTTGCAATACTCCAAGGCTCCGCCCCTTCCTCTTTGAGGCAATGTGGCTTCGACACCTAGATTGTAAGAAGGCAGCCCAAAAAGCTTGGTCTGATATTTGTAGAGCTTCATCATCTTAGACATTGGACTCAAAACAGAGGAAGTGTTGAACCATCTTCAAGCTATGGAACAGGGAGGTCTTCAGTAACCTTCAATAAAATATTCAAGTACTGAAAAATGAACTTGAATATCTCATGGGGCACCTAAACTGTAACACCCTACTTCTTAAACCCGGTCTGATTTCACAGTTGAACCGGTTTAACCATGCAGAGACCGAACCAGAGGGAGTTAGAGCGGGTTCCTTATGGGCTATGATGGCAAAGGTGACCTTAAACACCGGCTGGCCCGACAAGTCCGAGCCAGTGCCAGAAGAGACGGGAGTGCCCAAGACATGTACATGCACCTACCATAAGGCCATGTACAGATAAAGTAGGTATTATAGCCGTATTTTAAGGTATATACGTATACTACATCGTACGCTTGGGTGGGGTTCGCGCCAGGCCCGAACTCTGTCAAAATCCCAAGTTTTGGCCCTCAGGTGGATGGACAGGTGGGTGCACCCACCCACCTGAGTGACCCATCCATGTGCACTATTCAGTTATTTAGGAAGTATATATATATCATTTATGATTTTCTTTTCTTTTCATTTATGACACCCGTACGTTGGTGAGAATAGTAAAGAGGAGAGAGAAAAGAAAGGGAAGAAGAAGGGAAGAGAAGGAAGAGGAAGAAGAGAAGGATTTCAGCGGCGCCAAAGCTTGATCT